>NC_065417.1:13421000-13727000 GCF_024362695.1 Pectinophora gossypiella
AAAACATTTGGGAAAATCTAAAGAAAAAGCTCTGGCCCAATTTAAAAATTTGGAACATAAATTGCAGAGACAAGAAAAACTAGCATCAGCCTATAGGTCATTTATGAATGAATATCAACAACTGAGTCACATGGAGGTAGTCGCCAGTAACTCGACACCAGAGTGTTATTTACCGCACCACGGTGTCGAGCGCGCTGACTCATTGACTACTAAATATAGAGTTGTCTTTAATGCATCTTCAAAAACATCAAGCGGCTACTCTTTAAATGATCTTATGTATACAGGCCCCAACTTACAGCAAGACATGCAGTGTCTATTGTTGAAATGGAGACAGTACAAGTATGCTGTAACGGCAGATATAGAAAAGATGTATCGCCAGATATTGGTAAATAAATCAGACACTCCACTTCAGAAAATCATCTGGCGAGAGTCACCTGAACATCCTATACAAACATTCGAGTTGCGGACTATTACTTACGGTACAAAGGCAGCGCCCTTTTTGGCAATGATGACGCTTAGAAAATTGGCTGTCGATGAACGTGACTCTTTCCCCAACGCAGCGAAAATCATTGAAGAATCCTTTTACATGGATGACCTATTAAGTGGAGCTAATGAAATTGGACAGGGAAGAGAACTTATAAGCGAGCTAACCTCATTAATGAAATCTGGGGGATTCAACCTAAGAAAATGGACATCTAACAATCCCGAATTACTACAAAACATTGCAAAGGAGGCAAACGTCGAAAACATGATCTTTGACTTCAAAACAGAAAACACTTCGAAAACGCTAGGGTTGCGCTGGAACCCTGTGGAGGACACTTTCTCTTTTAAGTGTCAAATTACTAACCCAGCAAAACTAACTAAAAGAAGCTTACTGTCCGAAATGTCGAAGATTTATGACCCATTAGGATGGTTAGCTCCAGTAGTAATCAAACTTAAAATCCTATTTCAAAAGGTATGGCAAACAAATAAACAATGGGATGAAGAAGTCCCCGATGACATCAAAGGCGAATGGTCTAAATTACTAGCTGACCTACCCAATATAAATGAGTACCAAGTTCCGAGATGGATAAGGAGCGAAGAGCATGACGTCATTGAGTTGATTGGATTTTGTGACGCATCCATCGAAGCATACGGCTGTGTAGTATATGCCAAAATAAAACATAAACCAAGAGTGGTACTAGTCGCCGCCAAAACTAAACTTGTTCCACTCAACAAAAAGATTACTTTACCAAGACTAGAGCTATGTGGCGCTCAGTTGCTTTCAAGATTGATTTTGAAAATCAAACAGGCACTTAGTCCATACGAGACAAAAACATACGGCTGGACTGATTCCAAGGTGGTCCTCGGGTGGCTGCAAGGAGAGCCAGGAAGATGGAAACCCTTTGTTGCTAATAGGGTACAACAAATAACAGAAATAATGCCGGAACAACAGTGGCGTTATGTCAAGACGGATGAGAATCCTGCGGATGTTATAACCCGGGGATTATATCCATCTCAGCTACTGAAACATGATCTGTGGAAAACTGGCCCAGAATGGTTGGTTACAGATGAATCAGAAAAAACACTAAGAGAGATATTTACGACAAATGATGAGAAAAAGCATAAAACTTCAAAAGTGAATACTGCCACGTTGGCAACAAGCGAAAATATCCTTGACGATTTATTACTACGGCATAGTTCATTGTCAAAAATTACACGCATTCTTGCATGGATACGGCGAGCGTTGACACCTAAACGCGGTCAATTACGGAGACAGCTCACATTACAAGAATTGCGCAATGCAAAACACATCATTATAAAATATGTGCAAACCAGCGCTTTCGACACGGAAGTAAAACATTTACGCAAACATGGAAAGGTGAATAACAACAGTAAATTAATCAGTCTATTCCCATACATCGATAAGGAAAACATTTTACGTGTAGGCGGACGTCTGGAACAAGCGAAAATCAACATAGAGATGAAACATCCGAAGATAATTCCTGGAGGGTCTCGCCTCGCATCCTTACTTGTGGATCAAGCCCATAAACTAACATTCCATGGAGGTCCTCGACTCACTCAAGCAACATTAAGACAGGAGTACTGGATCACCGGTGGCAACAACTTTGTGAAAAAGGAGTTGAGAAAATGTGTGACATGCCGCAAGCATGAAGGAAAAAAGGAACACCAACTGATGGGAGACCTACCCGCAGCCCGGAGCAATCCCGCAAGCCCGTTCTACCATACTGGAGTAGATTATACAGGTTTTGTCGATATAAAGGCAAATAAAGGGAAAGGCGCGAGAACACTAAAGGGTTATATAGCTATCTTCGTGTGTATGGTAACTAAAGCTGTACACTTGGAACTAGTCTCCGATCTCACTAGCTCAGCATTTATAGCTGCCTTACGAAGGATGTCAGCTAGACGAGGAGCACCCCACCACCTATACAGCGACAATGGTACTAATTTTGTTGGTGCTAATAACATCTTACAAAACGAATGGAAACGGCTACAAGAAGTTTTTAATGAGAGTTTTCTAACTGAGGTCACAGAAATGAACATTGAATGGCATTTTAACGCGCCTGCGTGGCCTAGTGCAGGAGGACTGTGGGAGCGAGCAGTGCGGAGCCTTAAACATCATTTGAAACGGGTAGTGGGAGAACAGAAGCTCACTTTTGAAGAGTTTTCCACTATATTGGCCCAACTGGAAGCATGTCTTAACTCACGACCTCTGTGCGCTTTAACTGAAGATATCGATGATTTAAACTTCCTTACCCCTGCACATTTCTTAACAGGAAGGGCAGGAGTTACCATGATAGAAACAGATGAAGATGCCCGTACCCGCTGGTATTTAACACAAAGAATATTTCGAGATATCTGGAGGAGATGGAAGACCGAATATTTGAGTCAACTAACAGCTCGCAGAAAGTGGCAGCAACCACATTATAACATTAAAATAGGAGACTTAGTTGTTATACATGACGACAATCTACCTTCGGGAAAGTGGGCACTGGGAAGAGTTCTGGGGGTCCATCCCGGCAGTGACGGCTACGTCAGGGTCGTCACCCTAAAAACAAAAAACGGCATCATAAAAAGACCGGTAATAAAGTTGTCTGTGTTGCCACTGGATAAACAATGCATAGAACAAAAGGAAACAGAGAGAAGGGATGAAACTAAGCACAAAGAAAAGAGACAGCAAACAAACATAAGAACGGGTGTCACAACGATACTTATGACGTTTCTTTACTTCATGACTCTAACATCGACGGTGTTCGGTTTCAATGCGACGAGTTTGAAAACAAATCAGGGATTATATTTTGATAAACTGTCTAATGTGCAATTGGCTAGAGATGAGTGGAAGATCGTCGCCTATTTCGATCTAAACCCTTATTGGGAAGGAATTACGGCATATGAAAAATATTACCAACATTTGGAAAAGGTATGTTTTTCAATTAATCAGCTGTCGCACTGTGATATCATTATGTTACAGTTACGTCACGCATATGCGGAGTTGCAACATATAAATAAAGTCTTGTTGAACCAACACGTAAGCACTAATCATAGAAGGAGGCGTGGCCTTATCAACGGTGTCGGGAACATAGCCAACGCCCTATTCGGAGTATTAGATGACAGTTTCGCGGAACAGTACAAAAGAGATATCGAATTGGTACGAAAAAACCAAAAGCAATTGGCTTTGTTATGGAAAAATCAAACTTCCGTGGTAGAAGCCGAATATAACCTTCTGAAGCGAACAGAAGAAACCGTAGAAAAACAACACAAAATTATCAACAAAAATTTGATGGAGCTGGATCAATCCACACGTATTTTGGCGAAAAAAGTAAGCGAAGCGGAGATTATGACGGAATTTTCATTATCAGCACTAGCCGCAAATAACTTACTAATACATCTAAGAAACATCCAAGACACTCTTCTCGATACGATCACTAGTGTCTACAATGGAAAGCTCAATGCTCACCTGATTGACCCCAATCAACTACAAAGGGAACTTAGTGTGATTTCGCGACACTTAACAAACGAACTCACTCTTCCGATTGATAACATCCAAAGTAATATGCATAATATATACCAACTATTAAGGGTGAAGACCAAACTAAGCAAACAGTATGCAATCTTTGAAATTAAGATTCCCTTGATCAGCCGAGATATCTACGAGCTCTACAACGTCATTTCTGTACCGCATCAAATGGGAAGGAATATGATAAACATTATGCCTATAAAAAGTCACGTGGCTATCAACCTCCAGAAAGACCTTTACCTACCAGTAAGTCGGACGGACTTAAACAACTGTATAATACGCGACTCATCGACGTATTTATGCCAGTTAAAAACTCCCATATACCGATTGAAGACTGACCAAGACCTCTGTATTAAAGACGTTGAAAACCCAGCGCAATGTAAAACACTTATCTCCGGATGCCAGACCCTATGGATCAGTCTAGCAACAGTTAACCAATACTTACACTTCTGTTGTGATCGATGTCAACTAAGAAATATATGCAAGGATCAAATTACTGCTCATGAATTAGTCAGAGCAAACATAATTATGCTGAAACCAGATTGTGTAGTGAAAAACGAAAACTTCACTATTTTCACTCATAAACAACAAGCCACCGAGATGATAGTGGAAAATAAAGTGGAGATCCCGGAGATGGCACCAATCAATTACGTCATTAACTTAACAGTATCGAAATACAATACTGAAAACATGACAAACAACGAGAACGAGCGACTGCTGGAAGAAGTTGGAAAAAACATTAAGATAATGAAGCAAAGCAATGCATTAGCTGAAGACGTATCCATTCACGATATTCATCATTACATCGGAATATACCTCCTATGGGGGTTAGTCTTCGCTATAGCGGTGGGGTTCGTGTATCGGCGAGTTCGTGGCCGGAGGCAGGAAGGCCCGGCCGCGACACCAGTGGCGGCGACGGCGGAGCCCAGCTCCGGGCCCCAGCCGCCCGCCCGCACATCCGATCCAGAACACAGTAGTGCGCGAGTGCAAGTGAATGAGCGTGAAAGTGAAAAAAGTGAAATCGCGTATTACAAGGACAGGGGCACTACCCCAGTATTAAAGAAAATCTCCTTCAGCGGCCCTCAATAAATTGTTGCCTTAATTCTCATGAACATTTAATGGACAATTAGTGCACAAAATTAAACATAGTATTAAGTGAATTGTAACTTTTTAAGTACTTAACACGACTAACCTTAGAATTAAAATAATCATTTTTTCCTTATAGTTACTTATTGTCATAAGGTGTTCACTTCGCCTTCCCCAAGATGTTCGGTCTAATGCTACCGAACACGTGATCAAATAGCTAGCGCATTAGATTTATAATGCGCTGATTTAATTATATTAATTTTTAATCGCCAGTGCATTACGCGGGGCTGTCGAGACCGGGTGCACTCCGAACATTTTAACATTTTACTAACATTTTTTATGAACTTTAACATTTGTTACTGTAAACATTAGTGGAATTCAGATTATAATTATCTCCTACAAATCACAAACTCTTTCTCTTAAACAACACCGTTCCGTACCGAATCAACAAGAGGTGTGTCACGTAACCTACGTTGGGCTGGTTTTCCTTCGCGTGTTGGAAGATCAGACAGGCAGTCGCTTCTGTAAAAAACCGGTTCTGTCAAATCTTTACTTTAGGTATGCGGACCCTGTGAAAAAACGGGATAATGCTTGGGATATGAGTCGTCATCAGCCTATTAACGTCCCCACTGCTGGGGCACGGGCCTTCCCTATGGATGAATAGGGAGATCGGGCCTTAAACCATCACGCGGGCCCAGTGCGGATAGATGGTTATTAACGACTGCTAATGCAGCCGGGACCAACGGCTTAACGTGCCTTCCGAAGCACGGAGGAGCTCGAGATGAAAACTTTTTCTTTTTTGTGGTCACCCATCCTATGACCGGCCTTTGCGAAAGTTGCTTTACTTCAACAATTGCAGACCGAGCGCGTTAACCGCTGCGCCACCGAGCTCCTCGGGAGATGAGTAAAAGGTGCTAAAATATTCATGTTCTCAAAAACCTCGCAGACGACGTCCTGAGGCGAGGTTCGCGCCCAACTGCGCACCCTCAGGCTTGTTGTCTTAAATTTTATACCGGGTGAGATCCCTCAATGCTCCCCATTTGTCCGGCCAAGTAATTAATGCCATCTGCGGCAAATCTACAATAAGTCACATAAAAAAAAAGACAAAAAGCTCGCTCCCTATTACATTGGACTTAAATATAGCTGGCGAGGAGTGTGTGTGTATACTATAGAACTCTTCCTACCCCTTGGGGGAGGAACACAAATTCACATTTTTTTTAATGTAGGTATTGGTTCAATCTTCTATCGTGTGGATTGTGAGGTGGATTACCATCCCCATCAACCCTGGTGTCAGGGTTACTACTGAGCCGCCATAGACAGTTGTTAATGCCATCTGCGGCAAATCTGCAATAAGTCACGTCAAAAAAAGATGTCCTTAAAATCATAAAAATATAGGATACCGCGTGATATCAATTATCTGTGATCCTAACATGAATTCAAACACATGGAGTTGGATCCAGTGGTTTAAAACCCGAACCGGGATTCGAATTTCAAATTGAATTGAATTATGATTAAATTATTCCGAAACCGCGCAAGTGCTCGCGACACGCGCACACGCGTATGTAACTAGTTATCGCCAAATGAGTGCGATAGTTAGCAGATGTGTTAATTGACATAATCGCTTAATGCCAACTGGTTGCTATGTGGCACATTACAGCACGTTATACTTCCTGGGGGACCGATTGGGGATAAAAAAAAGGGCTTAATTAGGTTTACTAGGTACGTTAACTATGCTTCTATCAGGGGGTTAAAATGGCCACATAGACGCAATTCTTCTAAAAAAAAAGCAATATTGCTATTTGACAGTTGTTTGGAACTTATTACAACTTATTAACAACTTATGAACTTATTACTTATTACATGGAACTTATTACATGGAAGTATTTTTTTAAAAGATCGTATAGTGCCGTGAGCAGTTTTTCTGGCAGCTTCTTTTCCTCGGCTATACATGTTGTGAGAGCAATAGTTTTAGGCGGATGAGACGTTCGTTATGTAAAAAATGACTATTCAAAGTGTAACTATGTTACCTATTGAATAAAGATATCTTTGTATTTGAATTAAATACACAAAATAGAACATACTTAGCATGCATTCATCTTTGCCTACAGTGTCGTATGTGTGTCGTGTCGCCTCTTTTATATTATTGTGCCCTTGCAGGGCGTCACATGTACCTTCTTACTATGTTCCACGTTAATTATGTTTGTGACATGCAATAAATGAATATCAGCAACCCTGGTGGCACGGTTATTATTAAGAGTTTTTCACCAACTCATCACACGCGTGTTGAGTTGGTGAAACTCAAAATTTGCATCACTTATTATTTCGTTTGAGATTCTGAGATTGTCGAAGTTAAGCAACTTTCGCAAAGGCCGGTCATAGGATGGGTGACCACAAAAAAAGAAAGTTTTCATCTCGAGCTCATCCGTGCTTCGGAAGGCACGTTAAGCCGTTGGTCCCGGCTGCATTAGCAGTCGTTAATAACCATCAAACCGCACTGGGCCCGCGTGATGGTTTAAGGCCCGATCTCCCTATCCATCCATAGGGAAGGCCCGTGCCCAGCAGTGGGGACGTTAATGGGCTGATGATAATTATTTCGTCAAACACGTTCACTGTGTATGAACCACATATGATGCATTAAATTTGAAACTCATACGTGCATGTCCCATATGTGGGGCACATCTTTTCTTGCCATAGTGTGTCCATATACATACATTACAATGCCTTTAATGAAAAATAACATTACACGTGAGGGGTTGATACCTAATTTTCAGTTAGACAGTGAACTCTGAGATGGCTTATGGAACGATTACATACTTAAGAATAAGAAGAAGAATAAAATAAATTTATTGCCAGTAACAATTTACTTAGCATCAGTAAATAGTCTCTTCTTCTATCGTGTGGATTGTGAGGTGTATTACCAACCCCATCAACCGGTAAATAGTAACTGGGTCCAACGGCGAAACATACCTTTCGGAGACCGCATCTTACGTTCGGATAATCGGGTGATCACCTTCTTGTAGTGTCCTAACCAAACTAGGGATCACGACGTGATATTTGAGTTATGAGATCGTGATCCCGCTTCTATCTCGTATTGGTACGGAGCCGAGTGTCCCTTCTATAAGCAGTACTGTTTATTCTATGGTTACATCCACATGTTTATCGCATAGCAACAGGCCGGCGCCGGAACTTCGTCCCAATTCACGCATCATTCGCGACGGAACACATGTTATTATATATACCTACTCTATTGCGACGACGTGTACGCAATATTAACTTGGGTGGACAGATAGAGAGAGAAGGACTGTATTTTCTGTTTCAAATTGGTTTGTAGGAGATGATTTGAACGGTTCAAATTCACATATTTGGATCCCAGCCCGGGGCAAAACCAATGATTTTCGAAGTTGTTTTCAAATTCATGTTTGGATTTAAATGACTATCACGTGCTTAGCGGTGATGGAAACCGCCGCGAGGAAACGCATACTTGCGAGAAATCTGTTTCGGAGGTATGTTATGGTTTTCATTTAGTTGGAAGGTCAGACAGTAGCTTCTGTAAAAACCGGACTTTTCGAATCTTGAGGTTAGGTTAGGTTAGGTAAGCGGACATCGTGAAAATGGGACGACGCTAAGGAGATGATGAGACTTTGTACCGTCTAGATAGATAGATAGATAAATGATTTATTTGGTCTACAGACACACATGCATACAATACAAATCATAACAATACACACCACATACAAAATGTTTGACACACGCCAGGTATGTATGTGTGCTGCAGCAGCGCAAAACGGTCATGGCTCAGCGCAAGTTTTTGCCCTTTCGAGCAAATCGCTGATTTTCAGCTACAACCCGGATAGAGGAAACCGCGGATACGGTAACCGAACTAATTGATGTTGTTTACAATTAATAATTAATGCATGCAGAAGATAATCGTAAAAATTAGTTGTAAAATTACTGATATACCTACGTACATAATAAAAAGATACTTGTTTGATATTTTATAGGTACTTATATAATAACAATCTAAATGCATAGACAAAATAACTATAAGTAAAGCAGTGTTCGCCACCTATGCAAGAAGATGTGAATTTTCTTGTTTCTGACAATATAGAAGTATTTTTTTTTACTTTTTCCTTAAAAGATAATTTTGGTCTACATGGGGAGACAGCTAATAAATTATAGAATATCCGTCTCATTAGCTCTTGATTTTAATCATGTGACGACGACTTCTTTATACCATGCTTCAAACCTTTACCGCGTTTTATTCTCACAGAAATCAGTTTGTTACTGGTTGTGATATATTATGGAATTCTGGTTACTACATAAAGAAGTATCGAAAAACATTTTCTTTTTTCTATTCAACTTATTTATGAATTTTAATCATGAAAATGTACCTATATGTAATATCATAGTTTGTATCGAAAATTATACAGAAAAATATATCGTTAACATATATTAAAAAAAATAAGAGAAATGTAATAATAAATTCTACATTCCATCACGATTTTTATGATCCACTGAGCTTTTTCATACAAATTCTAAATTTCGAGTTTTGACGTTTACTAAAAAGTAACTGTTTGAGCCACTTGTTCTGTCTTTTTTATTTCTGTTAATACGCCTAGCTACCCAAGGGAAACACCAAAAAGACTTTATATATTAAAAACAAATAATTAAAAACTTTTTGCTTGAGTGTGTGAACCCCGACGGTGTTAGTGACGTTTTGTTTTTCTCCTTTGTTTTCTGCCTGCTTTATCTATAATACGTTTTATTCTTGTAAACATCTTAAATAATCTTTAAATGCACCGACGCCGCTGATTCTAATTGTGAAGAATAGACTGCTGTGATTGCATGTGCTGTCAACAAAAACCAGGCCTGGTTAAAAAAGTGAAGAAGCTGATCACGTAAGTGTTTCCCTTTTTCTTTGAGCTGGGCTATTTTCAGGGTATGGAGACAGCGGAAGTGGTTAGGATTCTTCCTTTCCACCTTTTTTCTTTTTTCGCATTAATGTGTATCAAACAGTAACTGATTTGACTAGTTGGAAACTAGCCTAAGAAAACCGCTTGTATTTATAAATTGGAAAATCAAAATACTGTTATATGTAGCAGAGGTGGCCAACATGATTAGACCCAAGATCTATTGTTTACTAACGAAACCGCGATCTACCAATTACATACTTAGGTATCAAACCTTAACGTTGAAACAACATAGTTCAGTACACAATCATGTAGTCTTTTTTTTACTTTACTAGCGGACCCGACAGACTTCGTCCTATCAAAAAGATTTGTAATATGGCAGGAACACACCTGCATTGCTTAGACAACAGTGAGTGCTTGCAATATGAACTTTATACAATAACAATAAAGCTCAAATTGACTGTACGTTTTAGTTAGAAAACGTTAGTATCTATGGGAAAAAGAAAAGGCCTGTTTTTAGGGTTTTTCCGGCAAATATTCGATTTTTTTTCTCGCCGTAAAAACGATCCTTGGACTTCGAACATTAAAAATAAGAATTGGCCAAATTGGTCCAGGCGTGAGTTATGCGCTTACCAACATATTTTGCAATTCATTTTTATATTATAGATAGATTAAGGGGTATGCTCCATACCCCCTCCGGTTGATTGAGGGGAGGCCTATGCCCAGCAGTGGGACGTATATAGGCTGTTTGTGTATGTGTGTGTAGATAGATTAAGAGAGAAGAGTGTAGCAGTTTTGGTGTACTTACGTAGGTATATATATTTTTGCCTTGCCACGATCGACTGGACTGACAGTCGCGGTTGGCCACCTCTGGTATATAGCATAAATATTTACTCCAAACCCACCTTGACTTACAGATACCTAGTGATGACAGACTCACGCCTTATCGTTCAACGAGACCGAACTCTTACGCATGCCGCGAGACGGTACATCCTGTAAAACGATCATAAACATAATAATAAACTCCTTGAGAACTATATTAGATCTTCACGACCGCCGGAAGAATATAAAAAAAAAACTTATATCATTGTCGAAACACGCCAAGGGCGTATAATCTGGCAAATTTAAAACGCCTCGAGATGTACAGAAAGTGTATAGTAAGATGTGGTGATGTAATTCGGTTGGGTTACAGTGCGAATCGATGGCGCAGGCGCCAAGGCCAATGGCAGATTCGTTGACCTACAATCGTTTGGGGCGAATACGCATGCCACACGTTTTTTGACATAATTAATATTTATTCTTCATACGGGATGTATACTTTGTGTGCTATGGAATAATTAAGAGCTGGTTTTACCACATTATACTTAGCACAGCGGTCTGTTTTATTTTAAGGAAATTCGGTTAAAATTAATCGCAACAATAAAAAAGAAATAAAAAATAAAAACATTTTCATGTAAAATATTGCCAATACGAGATCATATCGATCGCAATTTCAAAAAGTTATCAGGAGGTTTAAAAAGGCCGAATCACAGCAATTCACCTAAAAAAGCAATATTGCTATTTGACATTTGTTTGCATTGCGCACTTACTTTTATATGGGCAAATTTCAAATTGCAATTTTAGATAAATTGCTTCGATGTCGCCATTTTAACCCTCCAAATGTCATGCAGAGCCAAGCTTCTAACTCTACACGGGCTAACTATACAAAGCTTAAATTTACAAATTCTAAAGTTTGTAATTAAAAGTTAAAACACATAATGACGGGTTCTTACCGCGTTTAAATGGGGATATGAGACTCCCGATATTTCGACACTGTTGCAAGTGCTATGATCACGGGATGACTGATGAGATTGGAGTGGAGTAGGTAGATCCATAATTTTCTACGGGCAGACATATCTGTCTACCCTCTTTCTTTGCCGCTTGTTTATGTTTTTGATATCAGAATGTCCGGAACCATCTGAACTCGCACCAAACTCACTACGACAAACCGCACTCACTGTGTCCTCACGTTTTTTCACCACATTAGGCCGTTTCAAGCTTTTTACAACACCTACTACTGGATTCCACATGGTCGATAATTTGAACCCGTCTTCCCTGTTGAAATTTTTATGTTTTCTGATTTCAATAGCCTCTTTTAAATTTCGTTCGTAGAAAATTATGGATCTACCTACTCCACTCCAATCTCATCAGTCATCCCGTGATCATGGCACTTGCAACAGTGTCGAAATATCGGGAGTCTCATATCCCCATTTAAACGCGGTAAGAACCCGTTATTAGGTGCTTTAATTATGATAATAACCGCGTAAACTTAAAACAATTCTAAAGTTTGGCAAAATATGTGGCCGTTTCAATAACTATATAACAATGGCACTGAACAGTAAATTTTAGTGATGGCACGAAATAGTTTTTTCACCTTACGCTCATGTGATGGTAGCGAAACGGCCAACCCACAAAGTACACTATGGAATATTTAAGAGCTGGTTATACCACATTATACTTAGCATATCTTTTTTTTTGACGTGACTTATTGTAGATTTGCCGCAGATGGCATTAACTACATGGCCGGACAAATGGGGAGCGCTGAAGGCTCTCACCCAGTACAACGTTTAAGACAACAGGCCTGAGGGTGCCCAGTTGGGCGCGAACCTCGGCTCAGGGCGTCGTCTGGGAAGAAGAATATTTGAAAGGATTAATCGACTCTAGTGGGTCGATAGCGGTAAGCGCTGAATGAGGGAAATGGTCGACCAGGCCGGCGGGTTCGGTATCGGGGCTTAGCATAGCGGTGGATTTTATTTTAAGGAAATTCGGTTCAAATAAATTTTATATGATAATTTGAAAGTTTTAAGACTAACCGTTTTCAGAGAAAGACCTATGAGGTACCTACACGATGAGTGATTTAATTTATTTATTTAATAATTTATTGTACACGAGATAACACAGAAACACAATATGACAACATGAGGAGAGACAAAAGGCACAACTTATTTCTAACAGAAATTTCTTCCAGTAGGCCTGTGAGAGTGTGTCTGTGTGTGTATGTTTTTAATCAATTTACCTAGTACCTAAACCTTGTTCATTACTTAGCAAAAAAGATAAGTAAGTACACATTGCCAGCTATATTTATAAAGTAAATAAATCACCAAAAAAAAAATGAAATGCGCTTAATATTTTCCTTAGTGAGAATGACCCCATTTACATTTTTAATGCCCCATTAAGATAACATAGACGCCATTATGAAATTGTAGGCAAATATTATATAAAGTATATTAATTTTACGATAGGCATTGTTATAATATATAACTAGTAGTTATATTATTTATTTAGATTACTTTGAATATGTAGATATCTGTCTCGTGATAATATATTAGGTTTCGGGTATCGGGGTCCTGAAGTTTGTTGACATAAGATTTAACCACCTATATGGCTAGAGTCATGGTATAAGAAGACCAGATATGCTCAATCCTATGACAAGCCGCCATTGCTAGCCCATTGATGACATAAGTGTTACCATTCAATTGGTATCTCCAACATTCCAGGGAGGAGAATTTTATTATTGAAAATTAAGTGAATTACTAAGTGTATTTAATTACTAATATGTATTTGTCACGTATACAAAAATCTACGTAATCTACGTACGTAAATCTTTTATTAAAAGTACAAAATTTCCTTGCAAAGTAAATTAAAAACATTGGACGTGGGTAATTTATTTTTTACGAAATGGCAACGCAGGGTCGGATGACGTGAAAATGCTAGCTGTCAGTTTTGAGCATACCTGGTCTTCTTATACCATGGCTAGAGTAATCCGGTCGTCAGGATCGTAAGTAGGTATATTAATTAGGTCCTTCGGCCGCCGATATTTTTCAATAGCGTCCCCAAGCGGGATGTATTCGAAAGCCCCAACTATAAGGGTTACGGGTATACACTGTTGCGCATAACAAAACAATAAAAATAATCTAACGTCAATTTATTTATAAAATAAAAATATTCAAAACCTATTACATTAACATTCAAAAAACGCCCGTAAAGACAATTGGCCGTAGATCATCATTTAAATCGTTCATTTAAATTAATTTATTAATGTCATGTCTTCTCATCTCACAACGTATTCGCATAAAAGGCCGGGCCTCCTAATCAACTGGTTAAAGCGTAATCGACCGAAATATCGTTCTTATAAGGTGATTGTTGGCTTGAACGTGAAAACGATTATGTACTTGAGTGGTATGAATGAGCGTCGTATGAATGGCGCTATGACGTCACAAGATGGCGGCGCGCTTGTACGCGCCTAAAGTTTAATTCGAATATCGAATTACGTATAAATCTCTAAATAAATCATGTTATATCGGATACATTGCGCTTTTATTACCGTTGTAAGAAAAAAGACGACTTTAGTAGCAAGAAATGTATGTAAAATGCGGTCTGTTATTGTGCATGCAAGGTGCAGAATGCTTCAAGCAATGACATTGTATGCAATTGTATGAGATTGCAGTTTTTACGTGAATCTCACGACACGCCAATAGCGGCACTTATGAATAGAGTGAAGGCTACGCTAAGTAGCTGTTGAGCAATGCATTTATGACAGTATTACTGTCATTGTATTCGCATTGTACTTAAATAGTTTATAATTTCAAGTGATCTTTTGTCTTTGCTTGATTACGAGTACCTATTTTATTTTAATACGGCTTAGAAGGTAAGATACTTTAAAATGTAGGATAGACCGCAACACGTCGAATGAATACCGTTGTTATGCGAATACGCTTAATTTAACTTAAGCTTAATTTTTCTTTTCAATAAACATAGGTAGAACAGCAAAATGTCGTAGAAAACATCAAATTTGTTTTCTACGACATTTAAGTCATCATCATCTCAGGCCTTTACATCTTTATCAGATGATGGACTCTACTGCTTCTCAAATTCCATAGCCACTTTACCGGCAATGTGTATTTTATGTGAAATTTGTACATTACATTTTGTAAGATACTGCATACAAAGGTATTTTTTTGATAAAAGGCCGATCATGCTAAGATTTTTAGCTTTCTTGTGATAAGGAAAGTTCTTCTTGTACGAGTATGATAGCCGATGTTAGATTTTTTACCCTGCAGGTTATAAAGCACAAGACGACCTTTTAATATACTATCGCGGAGATCCGTGCGTCGTAAAGTTTGCGGACGAGTGGAGTGCCAAGTTGAAGTATGAACTATTTGCTCATACTTGTATGGCGCGCGTTTCGCGCTCACTTGGCCCTTCCACCTTTTTTTAAGTACATCCCCAATTGAATTGTCTCTGCTAATTGTAATAAATAACGTCCATCCAGCCCACAATGTGACCTTGACCAAATGACCGCGGGTGACAATGAAAAAGTCGTAAAATTAATCAGCTTAGGAATTGCGGGGCCCGACTTAACACGTGTATGGTGCGAATTCGTATGACTAACACATCAAATTGGAAGGTTAAACGTTACGGACACACACATAAGATAACGCCTATTTTCAATTAGGGTACGTGAAGGCCACGGGGTACGACTTCGGTACGATCTTGACACAACCCATAGGGTTTGGAGCGGAAGGTAAGAGGAAACCCCCATTTTTCCCAAACTTGACAGGGGTCCTAGTCTCTTCTTCGTCGTTCCCTCACTGCTGAGGATCGCGACCACAGGTTATGGGGTCCTAGTACGACTTTGAAATAGACTACTCTGGGCGCCATCCCTCTCGCGTCAGAGGACTGTGGAGCGAAAGGCAAGAGGGAAACCATTGCCTTATTTATTCCTAAAAAAGGAGCATGGAGAATGCTACACCGACAAGAGCGTGGCTCTTAAAATGGAATAGGTTAGTACATGTAAAACCGACAGAGCGATTTTAAACTTTTATGACGCCGAAGAAGTTTTCGTTCAAAAATTATTGCCAAAAGCCATGTCTTAAGCAGTAAATGTACTGTTGTCAATGTTTACATGTGTAAGCACATTGGGGGAGGTGTGTAAAACCAACAACTTGTACGAGGTAGATCATCAATCATCATCGTAATCGGCTGATTAAATTTATTTCATCGTAATATGATTGTCGACATATGTTAATTTAAATTAATTATGCCTCGTTCTTACTAGGGTACAAAGTTTCGGCTCAAGTTGCTAAAGTCGAAGCATTTCGGATATTTTTAAGAACCATAACGTTAACATTTAAAGTTTTTAGGGGATAGATTGAACTTTTCTGCAGAAAAGGAGAAACAGTCTGAGGGATTGTGTCCTTTCTAAGCATGATTGACGATTACGGATCCACACATCCATCTAAGCATTACATATGATTACGGTCACGAGTACTAGTATGTATATGTCACCGTAAAATTGTAAATAACGTTAGATTATAATAATCGAGATTGTGAACTGTCGAATAATTATGAATCGTATCATATTGCTTACAATTTAACGTATTATTTTTCGGTAGATTATAATTTATCGAAGTGAAACCGTCAAATTGTGATACGAAACGCACCTCGCGTGCTATACCATAGAGTTACAAAACTATTAGAGTGAGCATAATGTTAATTTGGGATTCTCTTAAAATGCATAAATGTTTTTGTCATAATTTTAATTATCATAATCCTTTTTGCATAACGTTTTTTAGCATAATAGTTTTACTTTCCCATAATAACATCTAGGAATACTGGTTTGTTAGGTATAACTTATTTTTGGGATTAATAAATAGATATTCATAATTCTTTTTTAGAATAATAGTGTTTTGTCATAATTTTTACAAGGCATAACAGTAGGTTAGGGTGCGGCGGGGGTGGCCCTTGGGCCACCCCTATGCCGCCAGCATGTTTATCTTACACACGAAAAGTATACTGAATGATACGTTTCAGATTTTTTAATTTTGATACATTTTTTCTTACCATGTGATGTCAGAATTATTGATTACTTACTAAATAATTAATAAATACGTACTTGATTTCACAATCTTGAAGAGCATTTATTTTATTTGACTGACACCTGTGTTTTATTCCTAACTCTATGGACACAGAACGGTCTACTGTAAGGCCGACCAATCAGGGACAGCCGTCGGACAGTTGACAATTTGACAATTGTAAGATTGTGATTTAACAGTTTTACTTCGATAGATTATAATCTGACGAATAATAATACGTTAAATTGTAAGCAGTATATTACGTTTCACAATTTTTCGACAGTTCACAATCTCGCGAGATAGATTATAATCTAACGTTATTTACAATTTTACGGTGACATATACACTTTGAAACCATGTCACATTAACTTTTTTGACAAATTAAACCGTAAGTCTCATCACATGTCAAATGTGATAGCGCGACAGGGTTCTAAAGTAGGTACATGATATTGCTCATGACTGTACATAAAATGAACTACGTCTTTGTACGTAGTACTCATCCGTGTGTAGAGAAACTCTTTTTCTGACGTGACTTATTGTAGATTTGCCGCAGATGGCATAAACTACTTGGCCGGACAAATGGGAGCGCTGAAGGCCCTCACCCGGTACAACGTTTAAGACAACAGACCTGAGGGTGCCCAGTTGGGCTAGGCTCAGGGCGTCGTCTGAGAGTAAAAATATTTGAAAGAATTAATCGACCCTAGAGGGTCGATAGCGATAAGCGCTGATTGCGGGAAGTCGTCGACCACGCCGCGGGTCGGCGGTGTCCTGAAGTGTTTGGTGTCACGAGCTGATTGGCCGCCTCTATGGCTAGAGTAATCGGGTCATCGGGAGTAGAGAAACTCACAAACAGAAAATTACACGGAAAAAGTCTGAGTCGGACTGGCAGCAAAGCAGAAGAACTGCAGTACGGCGACTTGAACTCGAGTCAGACCTTTCACCCGACCGCAGCGAAGCAAAAAGGAGGGTTATGTGTTTCGCCGCTACGTATATGTATGTATTATCTTTTTAGAGCACGATTTTCCAGTATTCGGTTTCTAGTCTTAAACTCATATTTCGATTTAATTTTCTCCTTAAAGTATGTCAAAGTTCGTAACAGTAGTAGCTGTGTTCCGACATGCGTTCATTTATTGTTCCTTCTAGTAGTAGAAACTACAAACTCGTTACATAACATAACATAAGCTCACGACTAAATCCCAATTGGGGTAGTCAGAGATGCATCCATCGCAAGATGAACTAAGTACCCACGCTTCACCGAGCTTTCTGTTAGACCCACGAGATAAGTCAAAAACGTAACGTTTACAATAAATCACTCAATACGCGTTCTAATGGCATGATTTAAAGGCTTATTCCGCAACCTAAGTAAATAATATTGATGAATGTGGAGGAAGCAATATAAGTGTGCCAGGATCGAAGTAGAAGGAAAAGCCTATTTCCCACCGTGGTAAGCAGAGACTATGGAATTCCATTTGCTTCGATCCTTACACACTTCTCTTGCTTCCTCCACATTCATCAATCGCTTCAGTCACGCACGCCGGTTCGGAGTAGATCGTACTAAACCTTTTCTAAGGACATCTCCAATTTGGTCAATGTAAGTTAGGACTTAATTAAGGACTTGATTCTTCTTGAGTTCAACTCAACTCAAGAAGAATCAAGAAGTGGAATACTAACGGTTATTCATAAAATATACTGGATGTAAGTGACATCGTAACGAAACATTTGATGGGTGATTCAGATCGTGATTCTTAGTTGATATCTAATGGAATTTCCCGTCGCAAAAGTATGGAACTGAAAATAATTTAAAAACACATAAATGTTTATTAATTTTCCGTCGGAAAATTCCACTTGATATCAACTCAGAACCATAGAAGCCCATCATAGAAGGAAAGCTAGAAGGAAAGAGAGGAAGGGGAAGACCAAGAAGAGCTTACATGGAACAGATTAAAGAAAAGGTTAACGTCGTGTCTTATAGGGAAGTCCAGGAATTGGCCTTTGATAGACTGGAATGGAAAATGCTACACCGACAAGAGCGTGGCTCTTAAATTGATGATGATGATCAACTCAGAATTATGCCCTGAATCATCCCGCTCAGTATTCGTTACGATGTCACTAACACCCTGTATAATAAATAAACAACTACAAACGTACAGACTAACCCACGGCGGGGACAATTGAACATGCTTCCTTATTGCGATGGTTGCGTCACCACACAGAATTCGCGAGCCCGGTGGTTACCGCCCATTGCTCCTCATATTACATTCATACATATCTCGTGGCCAGATCTTAGAATTGATCATTTCATGATGTGTTCGATCATTTATTTATTTATTATGCATCAATAGCAGTACTTACACACATAAAACATAAATAGCCTATATACGTCCCACTGCTGGGCACAGGCCTCCTCTCAATCAACCACGCTGCTCCACTGCGGGTTGGTGGAGGTGTTTTTACGACTAATAGCCGGGACCAACGTCTTAACGTGCCCTCCGAAGCACGGGATCAACTTACTTTTTCGGACAATCAGGTGATTCAAGCCTGAAAAGTCGTTACCAAACAAAGGACAGTCTCACAAAGTGATTTCGACAATGTCCTCATCGGGAATCGAACCCGGACCTCCAGATCGTGAGCCTAACGCTCTTACCACTAGACCACGGAGGCTGTTAGTACTTACACAAACACACAAAATAAAATACACACAGGAAAAGCTCCGGTATGCCTGCCAATTATAGACGCACACAACATAGATAATAAAAAGTAGAAACTAAAGTTAACAAATTCAAAAGAACAATAATTGAAAATAAAATTTAAAAAAGAAAACGCATAGATCGACGTAGATCATTTCATGAAATGGTCATATATCTCATTAAATAGAATATCACACGTTGGCCACATCATGATGTAGTTTGGCCAGATCAATGAACAGAAAACGTTTAACGATATCAGCAACTAAATGCATGATATGGCCAAACGTTGGCAATCATATCGTAAAATTAGTAACATTATCCACCGGTAGTGGCGCTGGTCGATTATACATATAATTAAAACTTGATTGATATTATAAATCGATGAATCAATGTAATTGTACAATTTTCCATATCGCATAGGTACATAATTTTCAACCTAAGAAATTAATCGACTATTCGCATTTTTAAAACATAACATGGACACCGCCTGTACTAACGATATGGCCAAACGTTGATTGTTTCTATCAACACTGAAATTATGACACTAAAATTAAAGTCACGCGTTTTCTTAACAGGGGCAATCACGCTTACGCTCTCGTTTAACATAACCCGACACATTCTAAAATAAAAATTAAGCCTGAAATGAAGCTTCATCATCATCACCAACCCATTAACGTCCCCACTGCTGGGGCACGGGCCTTCCCTATGGATGGATAGGGAGATCGGGCCTTAAACCACCACGCGGGCGCAGTGCGGATTGGTGGTTATTAACGACTGCTAATGCAGCCGGGACCCACGGCTTAACGTGCTTTGCGAAGCACGGAGGAGCTCGAGATGAAAACTTGTTTTTTTTTGTGGTTACCCATCCTATGACCGGCCTTACGAAAGTTGCTTAACTTCAACAATCGCAGACTGAACGCGTTTACCGCTGCGCCGCCGAGCTCCTCAGATGAAGCTTAACCCAACTCAATATATAATATAATAATATAATATATAACTCAATGTAATAATAATAACCAGATACCCAAACTCTTCGATAAAGGCAAAAGAACTTGACAAGTATATTGAAGTATAACGAAGGGCAGACGCAAAAAAAATCGTCTAGGCGCTTAGAGACTATACGTAGACAAAAGACTAGAACACGGAAAGGTCAGGTAACAAAGGTAGGCAATGAAAAGCAACGCTAGTGTTGCCGATCGATAGGCTATCGATAGTCTATATATCGAATAAGATTAATGATTACCTAAAAATGTGTAGTATTCAATGTGTACCTCTAGTTATTTCTTGCTGTATCTTTTCCCCGGCTATACAGGTTGTGAGAAGCTGCAGTTCAAATTCAAATTCAAATTCGAAAATATCTTTATTCAGTAGGTAACATAGTTACACTTTGAATCGTCAATTTTTACATAACGAACGTCTCATCCGCCTAAAACTACTGCAGTTTCTCACAACCTGTATAGCCGGGGAAAAGAAGCTGCAAGAAAAACCTCGGCACAGGGCCCTAGACGTTCTTTAAAAAAATAAAAATAAACATAAAATATACTAGTTTTAAGCGGATGAGACGTTCGTTATGTAAAAAGTTTCGATTCAAAGTGTAACTATGTTACCTATTGAATAAAGATATTTTCGAATTGTGAATTAAATAATTTGTAATGTCCCTCATTGATTTAAAAAATGTGTTGCTGTTGCAATTTCTTGTCATTTATTCTTCTCAGCCATAACACCTTGCGAAATGACGTAAATTAAAAATGTTATGTTGACCTTCAACAAGTTTATCTATGATAAGTACGTTGATTAAATGATTCTGATTTCTGATTTCGATATCTATAGTTAAATAGGCTATTAGTAGCATCGATAGTTTCACTACTGTCGATAGTTCATAACTATCGATAGTATTGCTTCGGACCATTGCAAAAACTATCGATATTATAACTGACTATATTTTCGATAGGTCAAACTAAGCACATAGGTATCGATAGTTCTTGCAATATCCACAAGAAATACTATCGATATTTCTTGCAATATCCAGAAACAAACTATCGATAGTTCATGCAATAGTCAGACTTGCTTGAGTTAGTGACGATAGTATTGTTCTATTATGAGCTATCGATATCGATAGATGATTTTCAAGGTCTACTAAAAAGTTTTGAAACTGTCGATAATTCGGCAACGCTACAACGCATAATAACTAGGGTCCCTTTGAATTGTTTAATAATGGTGGATTTAGGTTAGGTTAGGGTTCGGGCATTGAATATAGAATACCTAATACTGCTTTGGTCTAAGAAAACAGATTGTAAGCAGACCTGCGGTGGTGTCATAAGTTTAGCTGTACCTCTAAATAACCCCCTCCCCCCAAGCCCCTGACATGGCTCATGTAACAACTACTTACTTACATCAGTAAGTAGTAACCGGGACCAACGGCTTAACGTGCCTTCCGAAGCACGGATCATCTTACTTTCGGACAATCTGGTGATCGGTCAGTAATGTCCTAAACTAGGGACCACAAAGTAATTTTTGTGATATGTACCCATCGGGAATCGAACCTGGGACTTCCAGACCGTGAGCCCAATGCTCAACCACTGGACCACGGAGGTTACTTCCACTATTACAATTTTATTTAATGTTATATTAAGTTTACACCGATAGGGTGCTCGTTTCATAATGCCATCCTGGTTGCCATTATTACCCCACCATCTCTCAGAAACCGCCCCTCCACTGCCGTTAGGGAAAGCAACCCCGACTCGAGATCGCAAATTCGAGATCCAGCGGGATTGGAAATATCAATCAAACCTTGTCTATCCTTGTTTACCTTGTCTTGTGTACTTTTATTAATATTATCTCAGCTTAATGCTGGTATGAGTATGATATTTAAGGGCTGGCACCAAGTAAATAACATAGGTATTAAGGATTTGCAACTGTTGTTGATGTGTCGCATTCATCTGTTTGGAGGAACTTTCTAACTATCCGGCAGGTGTTCAGAATTGAGGCTGATCTGAGACTCTTTGTTCTGATACATTAACACCGCGATACCGTCTAGTAAAAATCTCGTGAAGTGTTTTTCTGTAACAAGTCATGTCGGTTTCTAATTATTATTATTTTATGATTTTGGTTTGTTTTTCTTCTTTTTTTTTTGTTAGTGATCTCAAGGAGATTCGCCCAATCCCGTCTATCTCGAATGGAATCTCGTCATATTATTATTATGCTTCGGGATTGATCTCGAAAAATTAGACGAGACCTCGAGAGACCGGGATCCCGCGAGACCGCGATTGAATTCCCTGACTTCCGTACTATGTCATTCTAGCGATACATTAAGTATACTCATTACTTACCGGTTTCCGAGAAACAATTAAGCAAGTATAATTTATACATACTTACACTTAAAATAATACTTCGCGACAAGTCATTGAATAGAACAAATAATTATCTAATGAATATAAGCTAACAGTATGTAATAAATTACATAACATAAACAGCCTATATACGTCCCACTGCTGGGCACAGGCCTCCCCTCAATCAACCGGAGGAGGTATGGAGCATACTCCACCACGCTGCTCCACTGCGGGTTGGTAATAAATTAATAAGCTTTTTAACAGATCCAAGTTAGTTGTGGGATGACAGGGAAATGGCGGTTGTTTGAATAAGGGAAAACGTACAAAATTATAAAACGTTTAAAAAAAACAAAGTTAAAAAAATTATCGTTTCCTTCATGCCCTGTCTCACAATTTTTACCAAAGCTGAGAATGTTATAAATTAGACCAACAGAAAGACCTTGGTAGGTGAAAGTGGACGATGAATTAAAATCGCTAAAACCTCTATAAATGCTCCTACCTATTCAATATTCAATATTCTTTATTTGCATACTATGATGGTGTACAAGTTGGTAAGTTACATAATATAAGTTTCACATCACAGACCCTTTCGGGCACAACAAAATAGAAGTTTAAAAGAGAGAAGGAAGCTTTTCAAATATTAACATCAGAGTCATTAAGGTATTCACTAGTGCTGTAGTAACATTTATTAACGAGAAGTTCTTTTATTAAAAAAAAAAAAAGATTTTGTCACTTTTTCTTTTTTAAATATGTTAGGCAGTTTATTATAAATTTTGATGGACATCACATATGGGCTAGAAGAGTCTAGTTATAGGTAAATGTATTCTTTTTCCATGACGCAATGTGTATTTTACAGAGAGATCTTCGCGACGTTTAAAAAAATCTTGGTATTTAGGAAGTATTTTATTTTTTTAGTATTTACCTATAATGCTTTGCCAAATTTTTTACTACGCTCATATTGGTGCTAATTCCTGTAAATACCAACTAATTTTATTTTAAGTTATATCTGTCATTTTCTTATCCGCCGAAAAGGAAAGGGACGGGTAATCGACAAGCATAAAAATGGAACACACGTCAATTTTAAGCACAAATCTAAACCAACCGTCTAAAAATTTTACATCCGTCAATAACCCGACACAGTTAAGTAGACAGCACGTTAAACGGATTGCATACCAGGGACGTACCTTTTAATTCGCCCGGGTTATTCATTCATTTACTCATTCTTCCTAAAATTAAGAGCTGTGAATCATCCGTCCCTTTCCTTTTCGACGGATATGAAAATGACGGATATAACTTAAAATAAAATTAGGCGGTGTCTGCAGGAATCAGGGCCAATGCTTTGCCAAATTTCTTACTACGCACTTAATTTTAGCATGTAGTGTAGGTATCTGGTAATAATGTGTTTAAAAGATAAAAGGAACACGTGTAAAATAAAAATCATAGCACATGTTTTATATTAAGGCGTATCTCACACGACGACGCGCGTGGACGATCACGACCAGATAAGCGGGGTTCGCTTATTGGAGATTTTGCGTCACTCTGGCTCTATGGTTCACTGGGTTCTCAAACACCGGACTTACACCGACGAGTTCTCGAGATCGATCCGGAGGCTCCGGGTTCGAATCTCGATGGGTACAAAAATCACTTTGTGATCCCTAGTTTGGTTAGAACATTACAGGCTGATCACCTGATTGTCCAAAAGTAAGATGATCCGTGCTTCGGAAGGCACGTTAAGCCGTTAGTTCCGGTTACTACTTACTAATGTAAGTACGTAGTCGTTACATGAGTCATGTCAGGGGCCTATGGCGACGTATTTAATATTGGCGGCAGCAATATTAAATACGTCGGATGTCGTAGATCTAATTATTTTATATTTACAAAATAAGATTACGATTTTTTATCTGTGTATTACAAGAACCAAAACACGGGCGGCCATGATTGCTGATGAGCTTCGTGTGACGTCACATTTCACAAAATAAACAAAAACTATCTGTCAGGTATCAAGTTATACTGTTTGACAATTTCTTTGCTTATTTAAATGTGACGTCACTGGGCATATGTCTTGTGACTAACCGATTCCGCGCGAAATTTGAAATTAATGAAGAAAAATGTTTTTTCTTTTATATAAAGCTTTTTCGAGAAAATAAAATGTTTTAAGCGTTTGTATTCTTATCCGAAAACTGTCAAGTTATGTTGACAGAGACTCCCCGAACGGCGATTCCCGCTACGGCGAATCTCTTTACGGCGAGTGGCTTAATCCGTATGATGGCCCATTATCATGAGTGGTGTGCGCTCATCAATCGTCATCTCGTCTTTCAGAAATTAATACGAAAAAACAATATTTTATAATTTGTTTTCATAATTGGAAAATATTGCAGTCGAATAAGCATTCATCGAACTACTGACATTCGAACTAAAGTTACAGACCCAGCAAGATGACCTAAGTATCCGCACATCACCGTGTTTTCTGTTAGACCAACGTTATAGGTGGTGAGCCGTATCGCCGTCTATAATGGTCGAGCCATCTGCGTTAGTGAAAACAAATTATAAAATATTGTTTTTTCGTATTAATTTCTGAAAGACGAGATGACGATTGATAAGCGCACACCACGGGTCTGTAACTTTAGTTCGAATGTCAGTAGTTCGATGAATGCTTATTCGACTGCAATATTTTCCAATTATGTTTTTAATGAACGATCATTCTTCCGAGTCAACTTTGTATCGAACCCATCCTTTACCGACGAACGGTTGACCGAAGCATTTATCGAACAACTCACATTTGGAATTTCCAGTTGTTCGATGCATTTTTCGGTCAACCGTTCGTCGGTAAAGGATGGGTTCGATACAAAGTTGACTCGGAAGAATGATCATTCGTTAAAAAGAGTTTCGAAAAATATTTCAGTCGAATTAGCATTCATCGAACTACTGACATTCGAACTAAAGTTACAGACCCCATCTTGCTATAGATGTACCTGTGACTACCCCAATCGGGATATAGTCGTAAGCATGTTAATGTAGATCTGCTGCAAATGGCCTTCATTACTTGGTCGGACAAATGGGGAGAGCTGAGGGCTCAACATGCAACATTGAGGAGCTCGGTGGCGCAGCGGTTAACGCGCTCGGTCTGCGATTGTTGAAGTAAAGCAACTTTCGCAAAGGCCGGTCATTGGATGGGTGACCACAAAAAAATATGTTTTCATCTCGAGCTCCTCTGTGCTTCGGAAGGCACGTTAAACCGTTGGTCCCGGCTGCATTAACAGTCGTTAATAACCATCAATCCGCACTGGGCCCGCGTGATGGTTTAAGGCCCGATCTCCCTACCCATCCATAGGGAAGGCCCATGCCCCAGCAGTGGGGACGTTAATGGGCTGATGATGAGGGCTCAACGGAGTACATACAAGTTCATTTGCATGCCGATAATAACGATCGAATTTGTCGATATCAAATGTAAATAACATCTATATCATCATCATCATCACCCTACTGTTAATCCGTTGTCACGGGATCCGTTTATCTAACCTGAAGATTTAATAGGTCCGGTTTTTACAGAAGCGACTGCCTGTCTGACCTTCCAACTCGTGAAGGAATAACCAGCCCAATACAGAATAGGTAAATAACATCTGTTACAATTTTATATCTACCATACTCGTATTCTGGCAAAGAAATGATTTGTACATACATACATAAACTCTAGCCTATATCCCACCGGGGCAATCAGAGAGTATGGAATTCAATTTGCTTCGAACCTAACATACTTCTCTTGCTTCATCAATCGTTTGGTACACGCACGCCGGATTAAAGTAGATCGTACTAAACCCTTTCTATGGACATCTCCAATTTGGCCACTGTACAGAGGAAGACCTAGAAGGATTTATGTCTTCCTCTGCCAGCCTTACCACCAACCTTCGCTTTATATATCGCTTTCGTAATGCTATTATCCTTCATCCGCTCTACAGGCCTAAAGCAACTTAACATTCCCTTCTCAATCTTAGTCACTATAAGGAAAAAAAAATGAATTGTATGAGTGTGACCTAAAAACCGCTTCGCTGCCAACAGCTGTCTCAGTGCGCGGTGTCGTGTGAAAATCGCCTAATACATTCGGATATCATATCCATCACGATTACAGAGTTTGCTTAAAGTCACCGGGTTTGTCTTTCCGCCTCCTTCCGTTGCTTAGCAACAAGTTGCGAAACGTATGGCACGTCTGATGGCGAATGGAGAACGTATAGAGAAAGAAAGAACATATTTATTACTAGGCTCCATTCGCGTGAAGCTCTAGTATTCATCATCATCACCCAAGCCGTGTCTGGCGACGGCGACTCCTAAATGTCTATCCCAGGTCGATGTTATGATAGGCTCTAATGTGGCTCTAATGTGTGTGCATGCCTAAAAGGGCGCACGTCTGGATCCTTTTAGTGGCGGGCGGCCAATCCTGCCGATCGTACCGGCTGTCCGGTCCATCGGCACCGGGAGGTTGAGCTCTAGCATTAACCTATAGAAGATTCATACAAACTTCGCCACCCCTTTTTACTCTATTAGGGGTTAAATTTAGTATAATCCCGTCCTAGTAAACACTTAACACCTTACAAATAAAAAATAAACCAGGGATGAACGTGGGTTTAAGTCAGTAAGCCAAACAAAGTTCAGTAGAATTGTAAGATAATTGGATTCAATTTTGCTCGCCTGTAAAATACTTAAACCCACGTTCATCCCTGGTTTATTTTTTATTTGTAAGGTGGTTACGTCTTAAAGGAACTCCCGTGCCAAATTTGAATCTCCTACCACTTGTACTTTTCGCATTTATACAAATATACATGGTGTTAGTGACATCGTAACGAATACCGAGATGATTCAGACCATGATTCTGAGTTAATATTAAGTAGAAAATTCCGTCGCAAAATTCATGTTTTTTTTTAGTTTATTTTTTAAATATTTTCAGTTCCATATTTTGCGACGGAAAATTCCACTGGATATTAACTCAGAATCATGGCCTGAATCATCCCTCAAAGTTTTCGTTATGATGTCACTAACACCCTGTATACTTATTGCCCCAAATTAAAAGAAAATTGTTACAAAAGAGACTTATATGTGATACGTAAGTACGAGGTCCCAAGACACGAAAGGCCCAAATAATTCCATCATGTTGGACACAATCCCTCTTTCGCTTTTATACGATATTCTCAGGAAGATAAGCAGCTAAACTCGTTCTTTATTTTTTATTAAGTTGTAATTTGCCAGTCCAGTATAGATCTGGCCTGGTCCCGGTTACTACTTACTGATGTAAGCATGTAGTCGTTACATGAGCCATGTGAGGGGCATTTGTTGGTTTGGTATTCCACCTCACAACCCATACGATAAGAAGAAGACTATAGAACTTCAAACTTAACTAAAAATCCAAAGTGCCAATAATTGGGACTGCCATCATTTGAGTTTTTTCTATTAAGTGTGTTTAAGTTGTAAAGTTGATAATATTCATGCTTTATAAAATTAAAACAATATGTTTTATTAACACAGTTGGCTCGACCATTATAGACGGTGAGGCACTTATCACGTTGGACTAACAAAAAGCTCGGTGAGGTGCGGGTACTTAGTTCATCTTGCGATGGATGTACCACAGATTACCCCAATTGTCGTGAGCTTATGATATGTTTTCGCTTTTAATTATAAATGTAGTTTCATTCTTTCCACATGCAAGAGACCGAATATAAACCGAAATATTTCATACACATAATCGCTGTAAGTGGGGCAGACTATGTAAAGAGGAAAAAATCGACCTCGAACCCTACTTCCTTTGGTACATTATTCGCCCAAGGTCACCTCAGAAGCTCCGGAGATATAGGTCGATGTAGTACCTCGCCTCAACGCAACTCAACGTCACAGGCTAAACAGCCAATCAGAGACAAGCTCCGCGCAATTCCGACCAATCGGAGAGTCCCACGCTGTGACGTAAGCTTGTGACGTTTAAGGAAGTGGAAACCTTGGGAGGTTATGGTTCGTAATAAAGGCTTGGGAAAACAGGGCTTTCATAAACATCGTGTTATTGCGTCCACGTGGAACCTTCCAGTGTACATTGACATTGAGATGGGCGTTCCGGGGATTAGGGCATGAAATAATTTTCTTACGTTTTATATTCATAAAGGATAAAAGGCGGAAAAATCACATTGTCTTTTTAATATTTAATTAAACGCACAAAGCGGGTGTTTATTTCCGGTTTACAGAGGGTGTGTGTCTTGTATAAAATAAATAATAAATAAATAATATCGTTTATTTAATATTATAATACAATTAAATACAGACAACTATAATGTGACCAATTGCTCTAGCGGCGGCGGTCCCTGCACTAAGCTCAGCTTGTATCGCAGAGGCCAGAATACGATATCGTATGTTATGATTTACATAATGGACACAGAAATAAAATACCAATACGAAAAATTATAACTATAACAATAGACACATTAATGAAACATTATAAAAAAACGTTTTAAAATTTAAAATAAATAAAGCTTCTAGGTATGGAGTAATAGTGTGTATTATTCCTAAACTTATTAATTAAATCATCTTTAATACTTTTAACACTTGTCGAAGGTTAAGTTTAGAATAAAAAGAAATGTAAAATTGTCATTACAAATCTATCGTTGATAGTTACAGTACGGAAAGAATTAGATTTAGATCTTTGACGGATCAGATCTCAGTCGTCGGACGGGTTAAAAAAAGTTCTCCTAAATACGTGTATGGCCGTCACAGACACACACACGCGTATACACGTGTACCCGACCTACGCCTCAACCATATTGCGATATCCGCGCGAATCGTGGCCGCCCTCCGTCGGATAACAGAACAAGGTCATGTAACACACGTACTACGAAATAGTGATGCCCCACTATAAAATAGTAACTATCGATAGTCTACGAATAGTATCGACAAAACTCCGTCAGTAATTCGGTATCTACTACAGAACGAAGTTAAAGACATCTTTATCCAATTATAATATAGCTAAAAAATAAAAGACAACAAAATAATATACAAGACCTTACAACAAGGCTAGATAACGGGGGTCGCCAGATCTGACGCCAAAAGTATCGATAGCCTTGAACAGTCAGAACAATATTTTCTTTTAAGGCTTTTCCGCTACTGACAGTTTATCGAATGGAATTCCATCTGCTTCGATCCTTACACACTACTCTTGCTTCCCTCCCCCTTATCCATCAATTGTTTCATATCAACCCTCGCCAGTTCAGAATAATTGATTCTATCGATAGGTACTATCAACAGGGCAATTAATATTACGGCTTTCTTAGATAAATGATGTCGATAACCAAAAGAATCGATTTTTGGCAACACTACTACGAAAACCTTGACTCGTGTTAACGACCCGCGGAAGTCGATACGGCCAGTGCAACTTGACCCCTCACTCCCGAACCCCACCCTCGGACCAAGACCCCCGTGGAGTTCGACAGAGCTCATGCGAACTGGTCGCAGATTTTATGTCATCGTGGCATGCGGCCTTCGTTTGACGTTATGTAAATCACGTGGCCAAATTTGTTTTATAGCTGTTACTGCGCAGATAAATGGGTGGAAAATCGGTGATAAAACGTACGTTTCGGGAATGACCGGTGGATCTTGTCAGACTGGTATGCGTTAAAATGTTGTAAAATTAAATACGTCACCGGGGCTGTAGGTGAGTCGGCAATGACGCACAAATAATAGCCTAATGTCCCACTGCTGGGATTCATTCTCCATTGAATCAACCGGAGAAAATATTACATTTCTGATTCTAATTCTTCTCTCATGTGGCTTGCTAGGTGAATTACCAACTCCAGCAACCCTGACGTTAGGGTTATTATTGAGCCGCCAAATTCCCCTACCACGGCTCATGTAGGTAACGGCTAACTACATCAGTAAGTAGTAACCGGGACCGGAAGTAGTTACAGTACCTTCCGGAGCTTTTACTTTTGATGATCTGCACGTTATGTCCTGAGTCCTAATCCAACTACGGATATATCCCTTCCCAGCTTCGAACCCGGAACCTCCGGATCAGGAGCGCTTAAACACTGGACCACGGAGGCCGTTAAATGATGATTTCAATGTTCGCAAGTGTCATCTAAAGCCCGTAAGGTGTACCGGAGTATGATGATGAGAAAGATGTATTTTTTTGGATGGGTAAACGTCCGCAGTTACCCAAATTAAAGACGCACAGAGGATCGATTTTTTGCCACCAAAGTGTCGGATATTGGGATAGGGTCCTAACTCTGCTTTTATTTGGGAAAGGACTAACGTGGGTCAGAAAATAAAAACAGATTGATGATGAACAGGCGCCACTGGCCTACTTTAAAATGCAATGACGTAATCTTTGAAACATTTTAGTCAGCATTATAAAATATCTCGCCGCTACTATCAATGAAATTTCGTGGCTCCAAGGACGCACACCGCGCGTGTAACATTTTTGCGCAATATATATCGGTCAGATACCTAAGGCAAATACGCACTAGTTTAATATGCGTATACAAATGTTTTTTATAGCACACACCCGTGCTCAGGGAAACTCACAAAGAGAAAATTAAATCCAGAAAATTCTGACTCGGACTGGACTTGAACCCGCTTGTGAAGCTGGCATGAGCGTGTTAACCATTACCACACCCCGGACACTTCATAAAAACCATGGTATAAGAAGAGTATGCTCAAAACTGACAGATAGCGTTTCAAGGTTAGCCCAGCTGACGTCATCCGACTGCGTTGCCATTTCGTAAAAAATAAATTACCCACGTCCAATGTTTTTAATTTACTTTGCAAAAATTTTGTACTTTTCGTAAAAGATTTACGTACAGTTTTAATGTTTTTTTATATATGTGACAAATTATAGTAATGAAATAAATTAGTCAGTAATTCACTTAGTTTTATAATAAAAAATTTTTTACGTTGTAAGCTTTTTTAGGGTCACAAAAAGATAGTGATTAGAGAAATAAGTAAAACAAAGACACTTTTGTAACAAAGTAACTTATATTGGTATCAAGAACCTTGAACCTTGGCATGTTGGAGATACCAATTAAATGGCAACACTTTCGTCATCAATGGGCTAGCAATGGCGGCTTGTCATAGGACTGAGCGAGCATACCTGGTTCTTATACCATGATACAAACAACCTCGTTGTACACAGATACTACACATCGACATTATCGTACACGCGCATCTGTGTGTGTGACGTCTGACATACGATTTAAGTCTAAACTATGTTCGAGGGGGGGTGAGGTAAACCTAGCTCAGACGCTGGTGGGGACCGGAGAGTTGCCGTTCTATACGTAGTATTATTCCTTATTCTATGCAATTACACCACCGGGTCCTCCTTCTGTCCACGCGAAATTCTATCGATCTGTGTATCGTCATTAAGCCGACGCCAGCGACATCTATCTAGAATATTGAGTACTAATATTACATACATACATACATAAGCAGCCTATATACGTCCCACTGCTGGGCACAGGCCTCCCATCAATCAACCGGAGGGGGTATGGAGCACTCCACCACGCTGCTCCAATGCGGATTGGTGGAGGTGTTTTTACGGCTAATAGCCGTAAAAACACCACGGCTAATAGAGTACTAATATTACTTATACAATATTGCTAATATAAAAAATTACACTATGGTCCTGTGGTATACCGGATCGCTTCTCAATTGGGGAGTGGCGGTTCGAACCCCGGTGGGAATGAGTTTTTAATTTATCAGTGCAGTTTTCCCTAACTAACACAGTTGGCTCGACTATTACAGACGGCCATCACGTTGGTCTAACAGAAAGCTCTGAGGTGTGGGTACTTGGTTAGTCTTGCGATGGATGTACGTCTGGCTACTCCAATTGGGATACAGTCGTTAGCTTATGTTATATGTTACATAAAAATTACTTAATATTCAATGGTCTGCTAACTAGACATCTTGAAACTAATGATGTCTATAAATAATATTATTTCTGGATTTTGATCTCTTAACTATTTTTTATTTATTTAGTAACATAGCATGACACCTATGTCCCCGAAAGAGTAGGAGACTTGTGGCTCTGCCCACCATGATAAGAGATAACGGGCGAGAATACTTTTATAGCATTATTATGTATTTTAATAATCTTTTGTTGAAAAAGCTGAAAAGGAAATGATTTTCATTTTTCCTTCCTTTTACGTCGAAAACAGAATTAATATTAGATGACTTTGTATCCTTTTATCCAATGTACTTAACGGTACGGAATACATTATGAGGAAATCTGCGTGCCTGAGGGTATTTCAAAAATATTCAAGGACGAGTGGAGTTATTATATAAATCTTTAGTGGAGCGGCGTGGTGAAGCTCTATAAAGCCCCTAGTTAAATGAGAATTCTTCTTCTTATCGTGTGGGTTGTGAGGTAGAATACCAACCTCATCAACCCTGGTGTCAGGGTTATAATTGAGCCGCCAAAAGCCCCTGAGATGGCTCATGTAACGATTACTCACTTACATCAGTAAATAGTAACCGGGACCAACGGCTTAACGTGCCTTCCGATGCACGGATCATCTTACTTTCGTCCAATCAGGTCATCAGCCTGTAATGTCCTAACCAAACTAGGGATCGCAAAGTGATTTTTGTGATATGTTCCCACCGGGATTCGAACCCGGGGCCTCCGGATCGTGAGTCCAACGCTCAACCACTGGAGCACAGAGGCCGTTGAAATGAGAATTGATTCAAATTCAAAAGTATCTTTATTCTATATTTATTTAATAATTATTTAATCAATCTTTGGAAATTGAAAACATAAAATAAATTCAATAGAAATAATTTCAATTTATCTACCATGACAAAGGTTACAACAAAGATAAGAAGAGTACCTAATAATGATTTCGACACAATCAATCATTCATTGAACATCCCAATTTATACCTAATATAAAACAATTAAGTTCCGAGTTCATGTCGCGCACAAAAGGTTCCGTAACTTCTGTACCACATACTTTTTAATTGACAGACATTTGTAAAGGAGAATTGATTTTTTTTAAACTTGTAATATCAAAAAGATTATGAGCGTAATTTTCAATTACGTCACTCATTTCATCTGTGAAGGAAAATATCGTGACCAAATCTGCTTGCTTACATATTACAGTTTACAACAATGGTACCTAAAGATAAATAGAGGGTTCTTCTATTGATTAGCATCATGGAGTCTCTACCATTGCGACTGAGCCTAAACTATACCTCGGTACTTCTCGAAGTGTGATGTTAAATAACGCCTGAATAATTTGAGGAGCTCGGTGGCGCAGCGGTAAACGCGCTCGGTCTGCGATTGTTGAAGTAAAGCAACTTTCGCAAAGGCCGGTCATAGGATGGGTGACCACAAAAAAAATGTTTTCATCTCGAGTTCCTCCGTGATTCGGAAGGCACGTTAAGCCGTTGGTCCCGGCTGCATTAGCAGTCGTTAATAACCATCAATCCGAACTGGGCCCGCGTGATGGTTTAAGGCCCGATCTCCCTATCCATCCATAGGGAAGGCCCGTGCCCCAGCAGTGGGGACGTTAATGGGCTGATGATGATGATGATGAATTTGACAGCTATAAAATATAGGTAAAATAAAACATAACAGCATCACCTCTGTATACTCCAAGAGGTATACAGAGGTGTAGTATATACACCAGCTCCTCGCCAGCTATGTTTTAAGTCCTCATCTTATGTCACCTTATGTCAGTCCCACTAATTTATATCACTATCATATTCGTTCGCATTTTGGCTAAGCCCATTGGGTTTAGCATCGTAAGCACGTGACTCTTTCTCGCCGCGATCATCTGTGTCTTTCTGTGCAGTACTGTGAGAGAGTGAAGGGTGACGTATGTCGAGGCGAGAAAGAGTTGCACGCTTACGGTGCTAAGCCCGCAGGGCTGTTATGGACTTCCAATATCGATTTTCCTGATACGTATCATTCACACTATGACGTATACTATATTTTTATCCTTTTGTCAAGTCAATTAAGTCATGACGAGGGACTTTCCAGGCTACATTCACCAAAAACAATACAGATGGCGTTGTACTTTAATATGATAATTACCTATTTTCTCATTACTCGAGTGCATAATTATTTCAAGATATAATGTAACGGAAAAGCATCATCATCATCATTATCAGCCGTACGACGCCCAATGCTGGGCATAGGCCTTCCCCACGGATCTCCACGACGATCGGTCCTGCGCTGCCCGCTTCCAGCGGCTTCCCGCGACCTTCACCAGATCGTCGGTCCACCTTGTAGCGGGCCAAAAGCATATATAAAAATAATTGTTGCTAGATATTTGGATCATATTATGTCGTCTCTTTATTTTGATCAGAACAATAAAGGATGGAAGATGTAATTGAGCCTGGGTGTAATAAAAAGGGTCATCATTCATACCTAAAAACAAAGATAAAAGATGCATGTCTGTTAAAACAATGAAGGAAAAACTGTACAGCGCCATCTATATTGTTTTTGAAGAACGTAGCTTGGAAAGCCCTCATTAACGGACTATATATAGGCCTAAGAGACATTTGATAAGCGCCTCGAACCCTTTGAACAACAGAATCCAAAAACCCTTCCATCAAATGAAATCTAAACAGGAAATTTCAAAGGTTTAAAGTCACAACGATAAACTTATAGCATACATTCTAATAGATACGTAATACATAATGACGATTGATTGATTATTTAACCAATTAACAATATTACAATGATCCTTGACATCTCATTCAAGTGGTAGATAAACTATATCTAAGTCTTTTAATAGAAATTGTAACTTATCAACCACATTTGTAACGCTTATGCGATAAAAACCGACAAGGAAAGATTGATAAAATCTTGATTTATGATAGTACTAACGCTTGATAATTTTGCTGTATGATAAGTAAGTAGGCTTACATATTTTATCATAATGTTAATGACATTTAGAATGAATGTCATATAAAATTGTGTAATAGGAATTCCTAGTTAATGTCTAAATCACTCTAGTTTCCAAGGAAACCAACTTAATATTTTTCTGCTATATATTTATTTATTATTATATTTTCTTTGGGTCTGTGCCCAGCAGTGGGACTTGTATAGGCTATTTATGTTATGGAGAGCTTACAGCTTTTACAATATTACATACTAACTCAATATCTAAAAGCCATTAACAATCTTCCACAGATTTTCAGAAAACACAAAATCTACATTATTACATTTTCTCTGTGGAATCCATATAGGAAATAGACTTTTGGAAATATTGATTCATGTTTGATTATTTCTCTACTTTATATTTTTATTCTCTCTTTTCTTTAGCAAAGTTCAGAAATATTTTTTTTTCCGTAAACAATTTTTAACCCCCGACACAAAAACGACGGGGTGTTATAGTTAGTAAAAGTGGTATAAATTCTGACTTACCGTAAGACTTTCCGCCTGTTGTTTGGATGCAGTCTACTCGCCATTATAGGATCGATCGCCTTCAACTTAGCATGGATCTCTTCATTCGTGAAGTTCGTTTCATTTTCTACATCTTCTTTTAACTTTTCTTTACTCACTTCTGTTACTTGTTCGTCTTTACTAGTATCTTGTTCCTTAGATGTGCTTCCTTCTTCCAATTCTAATTTATTCGTATCAGTTTTACTTTCTCTAGCTACTTTCTTATTTTGTACATCGTCATTTCCTTCAATCTCATCCAAATCTCTTTTTTTTCTACTTTTGTCCCAAAGCAAAGCTTCGGCGTCGTCCATATCTTCAACAAGTATCTTATAGACTATTGATTCTAGATAGTAGTTTGTGCCACCAACTATTATTGGAATCTTTCCTTCTTCTGTCAAGTTGTCTATCTGAATTATGAGTGTTAAGAAAATTTTTGTTACATAACATATCCTGCCGATAATTATCGATATAATGGCCCCGATTCCTGCAGACATCTCTTAATTTTACTTTAAGTTATACCTGTCATTTTCTTATCCGCCGAAAAGGAAAGGGACGGATGATTGACAGCTCTTAATTTTAGGAAGAATGAGTAAATAAATGAATAACCCGGGCGAATTTTTAGACGGTTGTTTTAGATTTGTGCTTAAAATTGACGTGTGTTCCATAAATTTTATGCTTGTCGATTACCCGTCCCTTTCCTTTTCGGCGGATAAGAAAGTGACAGATATAACTTAAAATAAAATTAGATGGTGTTTACAGGAATTAGCACCAATATCTACAACATATCATTATGAAATCAAATCCATGTAGGTATATCGTGCATGAATGTTAACAATAAGTCTGCAATACCAAGTTTCGGCAAATGCAACATCATATTATTTCATATTGATAAAGTAAATAGACTGACTTGTAGCCAAGGCCTTTATGCATCAGGAAATCATAAAGGCATTTCAGGTAAGTTGTTCTTCTGTCATGTGCCCTGCAAAGAGAATGACTGAAAGATCGTGAGTCACCAATACTGCCCCAGTGTCAAGGTTGTTAATTATTACTGAGCCGCTTAAGGCCCCTGACAAATTCAAATTCAAAAATATCTTTATTCAGTAGGTAACATAGTTACACTTTGAATCGTCAATTTTACATAACGAACGTCTTATCCGCCTAAAACTACTGCAGCTTCTCACAACCTGTATAGCCGGGGAAAAGAAGCTGCAAGAAAAACCTCGGCACAGGGCCCTAGACGTTCTTTAAAAAAATAAAAATAAACATAAAATATTGGTATACAATTGAGTAATTTAGCTGCCTAATATCAGTTCTCAGACAGTTAATCCCATGCATTCATATCTTCTAAATAATCACTAACTTTATAATAACCTTTTTTGTAAAGTTTTTGTTTAACTACTGTCTTAAAACAGTTGAAAGGCAAATTCTGAATGTCAATGGGAATCTTATTGTAAAAACGTATACATTGCCCCTTAAAAGATTTAGTAATCTTATGTAATCGACTGACTTGTAAAGCAAGTTTATTTTTATTCCTGGTATTAACAATGTGCCGATCGCTATTTTTTGCAAATAATCCTATATGTCACAAGTAATGTTTCAGGTAATCTGCTAGGACAATGCCCCTTTACTATGTTACGTGTATGTAACAGGATTTTCATACTAATGTGAAAGTGTGTTGAATTTTGGACTTTGTATCTGGACTACAGCGACCGTATTCGGTTGTAATCGGCTTATTTGGTGAACGACCTCGCAGAATCGGTTAAGTTACTACGGGGGAGTATACATTCGCTGAATGATATATCATATACCAAGCATATTCTTTCATTTGTAATAGTATTTGATCACTTACCTACACAAACTTATTGCGTCATATATAGTATGTTATTGTTCACAACATTGTTCACGTGCCATTATTGCCGCAAGTACTTGCTCTGTGTCTTTCCCTACAAAGTACTTTCTATTAATAGTATGTTTTAATCTTCTCTATTTTGAAACAAATGGGGGCTTTAAAAGGCCACATTGAAACAATTCATCTAAACAGCAACATTACAATTTCACGTTTGCGTAAGTGCGCAATGCACACACAATGTCAAAAGCAATATTGCTTTTTTAGATGAATTGTTTCGATGTGGCCTTTTTAACCCGCCAGATTCTCCGAAAAAGCAAGATGATTCCATGCTTTGGGCCCCCCCAAAGCATGGAATATTTTACCTTATGCCGTTGGTAGAGCCTTCTAGTAAAAAAATACCTTCACTAATCCACAGTGGAGCAGCTTAGATACACACGATAGAAGAAGATTGAATATATTACAGATACAGTTTCTTCATTTATAACATTGCCTATCACGTTGGTCTAACAGAAAGCTCGGTGAGGTGCGGGTACTTAGTTCATCTTTCTATGGTTGTGCCTTTGACTACCCCATATTTGGATCATAAATATTGCAAGTATTGGATGTATGTTATATTGGTTTGCATGTCTATATCGAACATATCATGAGCAATCCTCTTATCACATTAGTCATTGCGATTGGCGTTTGACACGTTGTCAAAGCAGATGATATGGTACGATTAAATAGCGGAGTCACGCCCAGGTTTCTGGGTGTCGTTGGCATGTCGAGATTGTAAGTAAGTCGTCAGTCGACGCAAGCTAAGCCTCTGAAGTGATTTGTTAGGGCAGGGCTAATCATTATAACATGCTTTTGCTTTTGAGGACGAAGAGTAGTACTGAGAGTAGTACTCATCAACATGACGAAGTATGTAAGCTTCGTTTTAATAAGAACATCATTTCGCTAGTGTTATACCTTTTTTACGCAGGGTCCGCTTACCTAACCTGAAGATTTGACAGGTCCGGTTTCTACAAAAGCGACTGCCTGTCTAACCTTCCAACCTGCGAAGGGAAAACCAACTCAATACAGATTAGGTCTACCGGTCGAAACGCATTTCTTGGCAGTGTGGGTTTCCTCACGATGTTTTCCTTCACCGCTGAGCACGTAATCATTTATGATCCAAAGAGGAATTAGAAAACAAATTCGAAAATCATTGGTTTAGGCCAGTGCTGGGATTCGAAACTGCGATATCAAATAAAAAAAGAAAAAAAAGTATAAAGTATATTTGATTTGATTTAATCTCACAGTGAGAGTCAAGCGTTCTTACAACTGGGTTTCCACGGCCTTCGGCTTTGGTTCTATGAGATGTTTCACATTTCATTTCACATGGCGGAGTCCATGATATTCTACTCGCTAGCGTACCCCGGACACTTCATACAAACAACCTCGTTTTACACAGACACCGTTATGGTACACGCGCATCTGTGTGTGTGAAGTCTGATGCCATACGATTCTAATCTAAACTGTGTTCAGGAGTGGGGGGGGGGTTGAGGTAAACCTAGCTCAGCCGCTGGTAGAGAGCGGAGAGTTGCCGTTCTATCTCTGTCTCTATTTAAGAGCTGCGCTCTTGTCGGTGGAGTAATCGCCATTCCTCTCTTCTTCCCGCCAAAACCTTCTCCTCCCGATACGACACGACCTGCACCTTCTCTTTTACCGTTCTAAACGTAGTACTATTCCTTATTCTATGTCGCTAGTATCTTGATACAAATGGTGTCTAATCTATCGATACGCATTATTTTCTTAGGTTAGTTATCCCTTTACGGAGTCCGCTTACCTCACTTGAACGTTTGACTGAGTCAGTACATTTTATTATTAGATGTATTGCCAAATGTAAACACCCCTTTTAGCCCGTACTTAGGCTTTGACGTAATCATAAGATGATTAGCGAAAATCGAATGTTACGCACAATTTATGGCTAAAGTTCAATGACCGCCTATCGGTACGTATGTATGTGAAGTCTGAGGGCCGGTTGGCAATAGTCTACGAAAATGGAAAGGATTTAGCGAATACCCTAAAATAATTGTGAGCCCTGACACCAGGGTTGATGAGGTTGGGAATTCACCTCACAACCCACACGATAGAAGAAGACTGTGAAAGTTGGAATCAGATTTTGTGAAAGTCAATTAAATTGGTTATGAAGTGTAAAGTCGGGCCATCAATCCTCTATGTGAGAATTGATATGAAGCTGTACCGGATAAACTACGGGAATTTGTCAAAAAACTTAGCGCCAAAATCTTAGCCAATACCAAACAAAATTTGGGAAAAATATAAATTACCGATAAACGCTTTCCCACTTGTTAGGTATATCTTCGTTCAAAATGGGCCCTCACTCCTCATGCGCGTAAAAGTTTATAACGAAATTAAAAAGAAACGTTAACTTACGACAACTGTTTGATATCCTATATGGTACTTAATAATTTTTACTTTCACAAATTATTAAGTACCATATAGGATGTCTAAACAGTAGTCGTAAGTTAATTTATATATTTATATAAATATATCACTTTAAGCGACAAGGACAGGAGAAAATAACGCTTTATATCATCTTACCTGCTCGAATGAATGAATTTAGTAATCAACCACTTTTTGGCATTTAACTGCAAATAACCAAACGTTACGAAATTTACTAACCATGCCGAGTATACACGTTTTGGATTGCAATCTAGTTATTACCCACATCAGCAAGCTTTTATTTTTTTAACGTCATGTTACCTGTTGTGTGTACCTTTTAAATAAAGAATAAATAAATAAATAAATGCGTGACTTCCTAAATCCTCATAGCATCCTAGTAAAAATAGATTCGTGGGCCTTGCAAATATACAGCCTATTCCACACAGACGCAACGACGCGCTAGTAATAAAATATTTTATCCATTGACGTATGACTTCATGGCCACCATTATTTGCAGATACCGGCGCCTCTGTACGGTCTACAAAACAAATCGGGTACAATGAACGCATATATACGTAAGTCGTGGCCCTTAAAATTGATCATCATGATGTGTTTGACCATAAAATGAAATGGTCATATTTCATGAAATAGCCAACTTAACTTGACCATATCGTTGAAACGCCAAAGTTTAATGATTTTCAATCAACCTTTGGCCATATCATTAATGTAGGCGGTGTCCATGCTATGTGGTGAAATAAAAATGCGAATAGTTAATTAATTTCTTAAGTTCAAAATTATTTACCTGATCAATACTATCGATGTGGAAAATTGTACAAATAAATTCATCGACAATATGTAGTATTATAACTTATTCTATGCTAATGTAGTAAATGCGAAAGCAACTAAGTCTGTTTGTTACCTTTTAGAGATAATTTGAAACCTAAGAAAGAACTTAATATATTTTTTATCCCGGAAGGCTTAAGGGGTTACGCTTAAGCGGATGAAAAGGGGATGGAATGCAATAAACCTCCACCAACCCGCAGTGGAGTAGCGTGGTGGAATATACTTCATCCCCTTCCGGTTGATCGAGGAGAGTCTGAGCTCATCAGTCTACGTATATAGGCTGTTTATTTTCATTTATTTTTTATCAATTGATTTATATTTAAATATAATATATTAAATATATTTAAATATAATATATTAAATATATTTAAATATAAATGAAGCTGTAATATATTTCTATGCTCACAGTACTATTTAAACAGACTTTTACATGACTCAAAGTTTAAACAACTGCAATAATTCGCACATCGGATAGAATATTTAGGAATAAAATTTTATGATAAATTGTACTTAAACAAATATTTGAATTGTTATAAATAATGTAACATTTCTCTTAATTGTGGAAGTATTATTTTAAGGAATTTAAGAAGACAATGGCCCCACAGTCACCTCTTAATTTTATTTTAAGTTACACCTGTAATTTTTTTATCCGCCGCAAAGGAAAGGGACGGACGCTTGCCTTTCAACTGTTTTAAGACAGTTAGTTAAACAAAAACTTTACAAAAAAGGTTATTATAAAGTTAGTGATTATTTAGAAGATATGAATGCATGGGATTAACTGTCTGAGAACTGATATTAGGCAGCTAAATTACTCAATTGTATACCAATATTTTATGTTTTATGTTTATTTTTTTAAAGAACGTCTAGGGCCCTGTGCCGAGGTTTTTCTTGCAGCTTGTTTTCCCCGGCTATACAGGTTGTGAGAAGCTGCAGTAGTTTTAGGCGGATAAGACGTTCGTTATGTAAAATTGACGATTCAAAGTGTAACTATGTTACCTACTGAATAAAGATGTTTTTGAATTTGAATTTGATGATTGACAACTGCTTATTTTAAAATGAATGAGTGAATGAACAAATAATCTGGGCGAATAAAATAGGCATCCCGCTGATAATCAACCTGTTTTACGCGTGCTGTCAACTTAAATCTGTCGGTTATAGGCCAATATATTTTTATTTTAAAATTTGCATACTCGTAAAGGAATAAGAATCTTGACATTTAATAAATTATCATCAGATAATTAAAGATATAAAGAAAAAGTATGATAATTCCTAGCTTCGGATGACACGTAAAGCCATTAGTCCTGATTATTTGTAAAAAAAACCTCCACCAACCCGCAGTGGAGCAGCGTGATGGAGTATGTTCCATACCTTCTGCGGTTGATTGAGGAGGCCTGTACCATATATTAATAGGCATAAGGCATTTTATGTTTAATGTCTTTGAAAAATTGTATGAAATTATGTAACAAAAAAAATACGAAAACAAAAAAAATATTACGTGATTTTATATTTTATGTTATGTTATGTAAAAGGATACAATCTTGAGTGCTCGGCTGCGGAAGTCGACAACTGTAAACATCTGATGCGGCTCCAGAATGTCCAGCAGATGATGAGGGGCCATCGACCGCTCCAGCGGGGTCGCCTTCGCCGTCACCACGTCCAGGCCCTTGTAGATCTGAAACAACAAAGTAAGGGTTTAACAAAGGAGTTAAATAAACTTACACATACGTACATAGGTACATAACATACACATATGATTAGGTCATGCCTGTTTTCAGGTACGTAAGAAAAGGACCATTGACCAAATTAGAGATGTCCTTAGCAAAGGATGTGGGGGAAGCAAGAGAAGCAATCATCAGCGTCGTGGTTCACGCCGCGACTTGTGCTGAGTGAGGCCCTTTTATCTCAGGACGTCCACCACCACCTTATGATCATTTCGACTAACATCCGTCTTGTTTTTTTTGTAATTGTTTTAGTGGAAATTTGATATGATGTTGTTGTCTTTTTTTTTGAGTGTGGCGTCCTTTTATAATAAACTATTATATTCTATTCAACCGATGTGCTGTGTTGAGCAGGGGGGTGGAAATGACACATCAAAGTAAAATATCTAAAAAAGCAATATTACAATTTGACATTTGCGAATATAAAAAGTAAGTGAGTGCCCTATTTTTCCCTAAAAAGTATCATGGAGAACGCTACACCGACAAGAGCGTGGCTCTGAAATTAGTGATGAATTCTCCTTTTGACGCACAATGACCAATAATACAATGGTTTTTTTCGCAATATGACACATTCGCATATTGACCTATTAGCATTTCTACTAAAACGCAAAATGACGCGTACGTGAAAAGACGTATACGTATAATGACTAACGGAAAATTCGAATTTAGACATACACGCAAAACGTCCAAAACGCATAATGACGCATTAGCAAAACTAACAATACGCATAATGACCAATACCAAATCATTTATTGTCATTAAACACGAAACAACAAATACGCTGTTAGGTTAGCCAATACATAATAAGAAACAATACAATATAATAAATAATAGTCTATGAATGGGGCAAAGAAAATAAAATCACACACAATAATGAACGGTTTATTAATGGATATTTTTGAACTACAAAAGTAAACTTAAAAGTGACTCTGGTAATATTCTTACATTAAAATAATAATCATGCAATACGTTTCAGCCGCGAAAACACTATCTTCCTAAGATATTGCATGGTGTTAATTTTTTTTGCATGCAGTTCACGCAACAAAATAGACAGTTTCATATCAAAATCGATATCACATTTTCTTCGATTTACTTTGGCTCGCGAAATAACGATCTTGAAATTTCATGGTCATAAAATTTTGTTTCCTTTTTAAGTTTAAAAATAAAACGGTAAAGGCTTGGATGTATGGACATTCTCACGTTCAAACGGTGGTGCCACCCTTCTAAACAGTTGGTAGTGGTACTTTTTTTACAGACAAGCTTAAAAAATGTAAACTTGTTGCGCGTTAGTCAAAATGCTAATAGGTCAATATGCGAGTGTGTCGAATTGCGAGTTGGTCATTATGCGAGTTTAATTGGTATTGGTCATTATGCATATTGGTCGTTTTGCTTAGGCGTCATTATACGTGTTGGTCGTTATGCTTGTGTGTCAATATTCGTATTACCTGTTGGTCATTGTGCGTATTGGTCATTGTGCGTCAAAAGGTGAATTCTTACCCGGGTGAATTTCCATCACCTGAAAATGAATATGTAGTGGTACCATTGAAGCGTTCTCTTCCGTGCGTTCCTATTGCATACATTTCATACTCGACGCTTTAGCATAATTAACTTACTTACTTCACCCGCCTTTGTTTGTAGTCTAAACCTATACATATTAATGCGTTACTTCTGAAGTGGGTTGGGTCAGCTGTTCAAAGGTAGTCGACCTTCAATACAAAGAAGTCACAAGATCTTATCTCTTAAGACCTTTTGGAGACCTGGATGGAAATGAAGGCCTACTTTCTGGGTAAACATCCGGTGTTTATACCGAAATGGTTGTTCCATATGTATGCGTTTCCATTACCCTGGATTCAGTACTAACTGAATTTCTTCGAAGTTTGTAAGGAAGAGCTTAACTACTGGACCACAGAGGCCGTCAATATAGTCGTGAGCTTATGGACTCCGTGGTAGCCCTGTTCGGAGAATTCGTGGCATTTTACCACAATTCGTCTTCATGATTTGTCATCATCATCACCAGCCCATTAACGTCCGCACTGCTGGGGCACGGGCCATCCCTATGGATGCATAGGGAGATCGGGCCTTAAACCACCACGCGGGCCCAGTGCGGATTGGTGGTTATTAATGACTGCTAATGCAGCCGGGACCAACGGCTTAACGTGCCGAAGCACGGGGAAGCTCGAGATGAACTTTTGTTTTGTGGTCACCCACCCTATGACCGGCCTTTGCGAAAGTTGCTTAACTTCAACAAACGCAGACCGAGCGCGTTTACCGCTGCGCCACCGAGCTCCTCATTTATGATTTGTATTTGAACCTAAACATTTGAGTGCGTTTGGCCACGATCCATCATCACTAATTTAAGAGCCACGCTCTTGTCGGTGTAGTATTCTTCATGCTACTTTTTAGGGAAAATAGGGCAGTGGGAAACTATTGCCTTCCGCCTCAACTACGTCCAGGCTGGTCTAAAGCAGCGATGTGGACTGAGGTGGATCATGCAAACTCAAATACTTTGAATTCATGTTTCGATCATAGATAATTGATTCACGTGGTTTCCAGGATGCGGTTGGTGGCAATAGGCTCGCCTCCTATTACATATGACTTAAACATAGCTGGTGAGGATTGGTCATACTATTACACCTCTGCCTAACCCTTTGGGGATACAGGCTCAAGTATCACTGCTATGTTATGTTATAGAAGGGGTCTCCTTTCCGCACCGATGCGAACTTGATCTGCAGGAACTTGCGCAACTTGATAAAATTTTATCACGGTAATTTTATCGATTCTGACGACATAATTATGTCGTTTTTTCAATTGGTGTTAATATGAGAACTGAAATAAGTCATGTCGTTCTCTCAAAATGCGAACGAAATCACGTGACACGCATGTTCGGGAAAAAACAAACTTATCGATTTCCACGATTATTGGATTGATCGATAATTTTATTACGTTGTGTTAGCCCTGCTGGGTCACCCCTCGCTGCGGGTGACATTAGTCTATTTAAGCTGTGAGCCGTTAAGGAGTAAGAGAGTGCGCGAGAGATGTCTGTCTCACTCGCACTTATGCGGTAAGCGACACACGGTAAGAATGGGATTTTTTATGGAGTGAAGGGGTGTGATTTGGCTGCATCTTGTGCTCAGGTGACTACCAATACACCCACCTATTTAAAATATGTTAGTGGATTGTACAATCAGAGAGCAAAAGTGCAGTCATTGAGCCCAGCGAATTATTTGTAAACAGTGGTGAAAATATTAGTTGTGATAATTATAAAATTTATTTTTTTGTAGGTGTTTTTGGTCTATAACAGAAACAACATGTACCTACCGATTACTACATTTTCTGTATAGCGGTGTCAAGATTCTCCGGCAACATATGACCTTTCGTTTCTATTGTAATTTTTTTTTTACATCTGCAAGAAATACACGCTAGAAGAGAAAATTGCTGTTGTATTATTTTTTGGGATCAGCTTGTTCTTTTTTCTTTCTTTCTTTCTAACCAGGAGGTTTTAAGTGCACCCAATTAATTTATAACTTTGCAAGAAACTTATTGGACTGCACCTTATCGTTCATCGACGAAGCAGTTTTGAGACAGGAATCCGTTTTAGGTCACCGAACCAACGAAGCATACAACTTGAACTAGATATTAGCAATTTTTTTTTTTTTTTTTTTTTTTTACAATAAAACAAGATTATGATAAAGTGGTTGGTGAGAGAGACTGGGGTCTGTGAGAAGCGTTAGCTTGTAGTACAGAACCCCAGGCTCCCCCCTCGGATAATTAGTGTCTATAGCTACTTATTTTATGTTTATATAACACAAATTAGCAGAGATGAGATTTGATGATACATAAGACAAAAATTTTTTTTTATTGTTTGTGAGCGTATGCGCGTGTGTGCGTGCGTGCGTGTGTGTGTGTGTGTGTGTGTGTGTGTGTGTGTGTGTGTGTGTGTGTGTGTGTGTGTGTGTGTGTGTGTGTGCGTGCGTGTGTGTGTATTTGCGTGGGCGTATAATAGTTTAATTATTAATTTATAATAATATATTTAGCTTCTACATTATTAATAGACTTTACTATTGCACTGGTATAAGTAATGCTTCAGTACAATCATAGTTCAGTGACATGAGCCATGTCTTCACAATTTCTTTGCATTCATACATAGAAACTGGGTAAATTGTAATGTATTTGCTAATCCGGTTATAAAGATAGGGGCCAATTGCGTAACATTGTCTTGCGGCTAGAGCAGTCCTGACCGGGATTGTCTGAATAATTCTGTCTTTCCTACGCAAAGATGAAAACTTACGGGGATCAAATTTGGACGATGTATGGGTTCGTAAGATTACTTGTAAAATGAATAACTGCCTCACCGTCAAAACTTGACACTCAGAATATAGCAGAGTTGTAGGGTATCTGAAGTTTTTCCCACTCATTACCTTTATGATAGCCCTTTGTGACCTTTCCAGAGTTAGAAGAGTGGTTTTGTGTGTACCACCCCAGGCAGCAATGCAGTAGCTGAGAATTGACTGTGTCAGTGAATAGTATACCATTTTTAATACAGTTTCTGACGCAGCACTTCTCAACTTCTTAAATATAAAAATTAATTTCCTAGTTCGGGCACTTAGCGCCTGTATGTGTGACTTCCAAGAAAGCGTTTGGTCAATGAGAACACCAAGATACTTAACACTCTCAGTATGGATTAAAATTGGACATGAGCACATGCAGCCTTGCCGGAGGTCACACTGATGAGCCTTAATTTGAAGACTTTGCTGAGTAGGTATGTCAGTGCTAGCACCAGAAAAAGTAACGTAAGTAGTTTTATCAACATTAAGTGTAAGTAGATTCAAAGACAACCAATGCATTACCCTATTTAAAGCCACTTCTGCGCGATTTTGAACCTCTGTCCAAGAAGACCCTTCCACAATAAGTGCTGTGTCGTCTGCGTAGGTGACTATAGAACAGTGCGGGATAGAGAGCAAGCATAGTCTATTTATATAAACTAAAAACAATGTTGGGCCCAGAACACTGCCCTGTGGGACACCATATTTCAGAGAAACTGAATCACTCAGCTGACTCTCGATTTTGACACACTGACTTCGATTCGATAAATAGTCATGAAATAAATTCAAAGTGGAGCCACGGATACCAATCTCTTCCAATTTTTTTAGAAGAATGGGAACAGAGACAGCGTCAAAGGCCTTTTTCAGATCTAGGAAGATAGTGATACATTTTTTTCTTGAGTCAATATGCTTGGCTATGGTTTCTGTAAGGTGTAAAACAGCATCTTCAGTGGATTTTCCTTTACAGAAGCCAAATTGATTATTAGCAATTATGTGATGCTTTTCAAGATAATTTATTAATCTGTAGTTCAGTAATTTCTCAAGAACCTTTGATAGAGTAGTAAGCACTGAAATCGGTCTATAATTGTTGACGCTGCCTCTGTTTCCAGTTTTGTAGATGGGGTGGACAATAGCCCTTTTAAAAGCATTGGGGAAAATCCTTTGTACAAAACACAAGTTAAATAAATGAGCGAGCAAAGGGACAAGAACTTGGCTAGAAGATTTTAAAGTACGACAGGAAATACCATCCCAGCCGACCGCACAATCATTACGTAGGTGCATAATAGTTCTTTCGATTTCAGCACAGTCAGTTGGTATAATGGCAAATGAGTTTTGGAAAGATGTCTGTGATGTAAATCCGTCGAGGGGAACCACAGGAGTAGCAACAAGTTGGATATTGTTGGCCAAAGATTCACCAACATTTCCAAAGAAAATATTAACAAGATTAGCAGAGTCCCGAGGGCTGTCACAGAGTTTTAGAAGTTCTGTAGGTGGGAGCTTACTTTTATTGATGTGTGTTATTTTTTTTATCACTTTCCAGGTTTCTTTAGGATTTGACTTAGTCCTGTTGAATTCACTTTCCTCATATGTCTTTTTAAGTTGTTTACCTAATTTTGAGCAGTAATTTCTATACCGAGTATATTCTGTTTTTTTTATCAGATTATCGGGATCAAGTTTAAATCTTTTATGCAATTTGTCCCTATGGCGCATACACCTAAGGAGTCCTGATGTTATCCAGGGCTTAATTATTCGTTGTCGATTTGGAATTTTTTTTGTCGTTGTATGTTTGGAAACTAGTGTAGAAATTGTAGAAATTAGTGTGTCTGCTACATGGTTAGGATTTTGAGATGCATAAAGATCAGAAAAGTCTGTACTTTCTACTTCTCTAGCAATTTCGGCATAGTTATACTGAGAACGGTATTTATATTCTTGCGATCTATTTAAGTGTAGTTCTATGGACAGAATGGTCGAGTAGTGGTCGGTTGTTGTCGATGTCAGAACTAATGACTGAGACTTATTGTCAGACTTAATTATAATATGGTCATAGCAGGTAAGACCGTGTGTAGGAAAGTAATGTGTCGAGAGGAAGCCGTTTGAAGCAAGCATGTTTAGGTAGACGTCCTTCTCGTTTGAACCATTATTACGACTTATATCTATGTTAATGTCACCTAAGATAGCTACTGACTTTATATAGGTCATGTTCGTTAGAAGATTATTCAAACTGTCTATAAAAGCATCCAAACAGGTATATGATGGCGATCTATATATAGCTACTACTGCAAGACTATTACCAAATTTACACAACATTGTATTTCCTTCCTTGAAAGGTGGATATTCAATGCTGTGTTCCACGTCACTCTTGACAAAAATGATGACACCGTCATTCTGATTTATCCATTCTTTAGAGGCATATGATAGATAGCCGTCTATAATAGGCAAATTGGTTACCTTACTGAGCCAGCACTCACTCAAGATAATTACATCTAACTCTAAGGAGACTCTTTGTAGCAAAACCAGAAGCTCATCAAAGTTTTTGTTTACACTACGAATATTCATATGAAACAGACGTATGTGTTTAGATTTGTTACTACTCAAATGGACACACTGGTCTGGAGCACACAGATAAGAATTGTTTTCAGCTAGCTCAGCAAGGTCAGCTTGAATATTTACGTGATCGAATTTTGGAAAAGTATATTTAAACGTATCGATATCACTGCAGCATCCATTTTACAATGGTTTTTTTGTGTTGGTATGTGTGAGACCTCTGGGTGACTATATATAAAAGATATTTTGTAAGAATATGATGCGTGGTAAGAAGCGTGTGATGTGTAGTAGTAAGGAGTGTGTAGGTGTGGTGTGTAGTAAGTGATAAAATCGTGTGTGTTACACACATGTAAGAGAAGTGGTTCATATAAGTAGTTTAACAATAGCTTATCTAAATTATCTGAAAAGTAGTAAAGTAACGATTTGCAAAAAATAATCAGGAAAACAGTACATATTTGAGAATTACTTAAATATAAATGAACTAGATCTAGTCATTCCCCAGACTTCAGTTTTATCAGATCCTCTTCATGGAGAATGCTGATTTTTGGAGAACCTTCTTTCTGCCGCAGATAAACTCTTCCATGTGCCGACCAACAGAATCTATAATTGTTGTCAGTGGCAAAGATTCGGGCCAGGTAAAAAATTCTCTTTGTCTTTAATGTAAGGCTTTCGGACAGATAGATAGGAATTTTTGGTCCATCAATATTTAAATCAGTAGTGTTAAGCAGTTCCCGTGGTTGTGCTTTGTTTCGTGTTTTCTGAGCGTTTATTAATGTTTCCTTTGCTGTGACTGTGACAAATTCAGTGATTATCGGTTTGTGGGTATTTTTGGAACTAATACGGAACACGTCTTTAATTTCGTTAGTCTGGATAGGGGTACCAAGAACATGGCTCAAGGCTACGACTACTCTGCTTAAATCTTGCTTTGTTTCATTAGGTTTTACAGGAATGTTTCTTATTTCCAGACTAGCACAACGTGATTGCCGTTCCAATTGTTCGATTCTCTCTTCTAGGTATTTAATACACTTCTTGTCTTCTTTTTTTTCCTTTTTCAATTGTTGCATTTCAGCCATCACAACGTCATACTTCTCGGATAGATAGTTTATACTTTCCTTGATATCAGAATTCTGTTTTTCAAGTGCGGTTTTCATATCTTCAAATCGCTGCTCTTGACGAGCTGACAGCGATGAGAAGAGTGATCGCATTTCTTCCATAAATCTTTCCATGTTCGCAACAGTCTCCATTTGGGGTGGAGTATGAAGAGCACGGCGTTTGTATCTTTGTGTGACGGTGCATGCAACCTCTTCACGAGTAATATCGGGTTCCGAGTCATAGGTACATGGCGTGAAGGTGGGTTCACTGCTTCCTACAGTTGGATCTAAATTAATAGGCGTACTGTACTCTTTCAGGGATATGTTTTGCTTAGGAGGAGTACGCTTGAGAGGCATTATTAGAATCGATATTTATATATTTTCAATTGTGGGTACTTTAAAATTTATTTTTAACAACCGTTTGCAGTGGCGGAGTTATTCTGTTAATCGATTCCGTAGGCAAAAATAAAAGTACCAGGATAATAGAAGTTGATAAGAGCTTGTCAATTCACTTGCGTATCGAGGGGTCAAATTCACTGGTTACCAATCGAGAATCTGGTACAAGTTAAGTTTCCGCCACTTTAACTTGATCTCTGTTTTAGTTATTGTGGAACTGATCGAACTATATTTATCTCTTTCCTTCCACTGGTTATGGGCAGTTCTGGCGATGCTCCTTTTCTAACGACAAACGCACACAAAGATCTTACTTGAATTGTATTGTGTAGCGGTGTCTTGTGGCACGAGGAGAGGAGCACGTATGTGTTGGACTGCTCGGCGATTATGCACTCCTATTATTTGTGCTGTATTTATTTTGTGCAAAATTATTTGTTTTCAAATACAAATTGCGATACAAAAACACTCCAAACGCGTCTACACACCGCAGAAGTCCGAGAGAATTCGTAAACTAGTCTTACGCGGTACTGTTTACTATTTACATACGTATATTTGAATATTTAAACTAGTTACTCCACTTTTGCTTGTGACCACATAGTAACTAGCCTAGCAATACGCCACTTGACAACACATTCAAATATACCTTTTACCAAACGTCAAAAAATACTGCCGTCAACATCAAAATCAATAAAAGCAGTCAACTTTGTACTTATTATTACTTTTTTCATATTTAAAATTCGAAAATGTGTAAAAGAATATAATTTTTTTGGAAAATTTATTGTAAATATTAATATAACAATACGTCACAAATACAAACTTAAAACTAGTCATTAAATAACCCGCCCCTCACTGTTTCCGGAGCAAAGGTGCCCACAACACTAGCCGCATTACCGCGTTGAATGGCAATGGCCAGCCTTTGGAGCAGGAACGAGCCGGAGCGGGAGTCACCTGTTTTCTCCCTGAGCCTGAGACCCAATTCTGACACAAAAATTTTGGATTTTTTTGGATATTTTACAATACTAGATATATTTATCGATTCGCAGCGAGCTCTGAAGAGCAAGCAGACAAGACACTATCTCCATTAAAAAATAGTTATATTAGTATAGTTTATTTGTTTTTTGTACTAACTAGTGCAATAATATGATATATTACTATTATTAATAGTGAGGTTGTAGCTGGTGACTAGTCTCAACAGACTAGGGGTCCTTCGAAATGTCCTTAGAAAAGGTTCAGTAAGATCTTCTCTGAACCGGCGGGGTGTTTGAAACTAAAGATGAATGTGGAGGAAGCAAGAGAAGTATGTCAGGATCGAAGCAAATGGAATTCCATAGTCTCTGCTTAACCCCGGTGTGAAATAAGCGTGAGTTTATGTATGTAAAAATGTAAAATCAAAAAAGTTTATGTATATTTTGACGTATATTTTACACGTGCCCCAAAAGCATCTTCATTTCAGAATTGCGTGTTAAACCAAGTAATGATTACGTCCTATCAGAACAACCTATTGTGAAAGACGAACAATTATCTTTAATTACGCAAACGTTCCAATAACTACCGAAAAAAAGAATTGGCAAGTGTGAATTTCGTGCGTCAAATAAGGGTTCCGTATACAGAAAAAACCAGACTATAGAGAACCGGAGAGGAAATATGATTGGCCACCTGATACGACACGATTCATTTATAACAAACATTATAGAAGGAAAAATTGAAGGGAAGAGAGGAAGGGGTAGACCTAGGATAACATTTATGAAACAAATAAAAGAGAAGGTGCAGGTCGTGTCGTATCGGGAGGTGAAGGTTTTGGCGGGAAGAAGAGAGGAATGGCGGTTACTCCACCGACAAGAGCGCAGCTCTTAAATAGAGAGAGATACAGAAAAAAAATACACAGCGCTCCGACACGATGCAACACGGGAAAAAGAGACCATACTAAACCTTATTGCTAAAGTCATCAACTCCATAAAATGGAATAGAATAGAATAGAAATTGTTTATTATAAAAGGACGCCACACACAAAAACAAGACAATAACATCAATTTAAAAAAATCACAAAGAATTATCATAAGGTGGTGGTGGACGTCCTGAGATAAAAGGGCCTCACTCAGCACAAGTCGCGGCGTGAACCACGACCCTGGTATTACGTGGATTGTGGACCCTGTTGCATAGCGGAACCTCTGTGTCTAGGACCCCGTGCCGAAGTTTTTCTTACAGCTTCTTTTCCCCGGCTATACAGGTTGTGAGAAGCTGCAGTAGTTTTAGGCGGATGAGACGTTCGTTATGTAAAAATTGACGATTCAAAGTGTAACTATGTTACCTACTGAATAAAGATATTTTTGAATTTGAATTTGAGTGACCATGGTAATAAGCTCTAAGAAGAGGAATCTCAAACAAGGTGAACCTTTTGACCTTTGAACATTTCTTTGTTCATCAATCGGGAACCCCAAAATGTTGGTCAAACGATCGCCGGGTTATCATCAGTACGAACCACAGAGGTCGGTTATCGGATGCTTCCGTCCATTCACAAGATCAAAGTCACCTGATTTATCATCACATGTACGTAATAATAATGCCGCTGCGCAATAATTTTTACAACTTCTAGATAGCTGTTACTGTTCCGATTTCAAAAGTTCGTACAGCTGCTTAGATTACCTAGTGTCTGTTGTACGGTCACGAGCATTAATATGTACTTATACACTTTGGTACCATGTGACATTAACTTTTTTGACAAACTGAACTGTACGTCTCACTAAATATCAAATATGTTAGTGCGACAGAGTCCTAAAGTGGGTACATTATACTGCTCATGACTGTAGACATAAGTAGGTACAGTCATAGTAAAAGAAGACCAGGTATACTCAATCCTATGACAAGCCGCCATTGCTAGCCCTTTAATGACGGTTATTAAAAGTCATTATCACAGTTTTAGTTTGACCGTTATAGGAATATTTTAAAGTAAAAGTTTACAGCGGTTTACGATCTGGAGGTCCGGGTTCGATTCCCGATGGGGACATTGTCGAAATCACTTTGTGACACTGTCCTTTGTTTGGTAAAGAAATTGCAGGCTTGAATCACCTGATTTTCCGGAAAAGTAAAATGATTCCTTGCTTCGGAAGGCACTCTAAGACGTTGGTCCAACCCGCACCAACCCGCAGTGGAGCAGCGCGGTGGAGTATGCTCCATTCCCCCTCCGGTTAATTGAGACCCCTCAATCAACCGGCTGTGCCCAGCAGTGGGACGTATATAGGCTGTTTATGTTATGTATGTTTAAAAGTTTACAGTTCCTATGCTACTCCAGCACCGCACTTTAGAAAACGACCTGTGTTGTTTTTTTTCTATTGAATACCATCATGGCCGTGTTTATATTACCGGAAGTACTATGGGCAAAGAACGCCACAGATTGGGTGCCAAATGTCAAGAGGCGTCGAAGCCGACCGTGATAAAGGCGGCGCGACGAGTTGGATGCCTCGACATCTTGGAAAGAGAAAACCCAAGGTCGGAAGAGTGAAAGACTGGGAGAGACGTGTTTGCCTTGCAGTGGGATGGTAGACCTTTGTTTAAAATGATTCTTGTGAGGAGTACAGATTACACTCCTGAGAATCGCACCCGGGACCGAGTGCGTAATACATGCCTTCCGAAGCACGGATCGTTTTATTTTCGGCAAATGGGGTTATTAATCGCGGAATATGGGATTTTTAACAATACTCCTTAATAAAAACTAATAACAAGGAAGTGTCAGATTTTCTGATCAGATTCGGGACAGCATATTCTTCTTCTTTTTCTAATCCTTTTATCCCCTGTTGGGATGTGGTGTTCGAATAACAGATTCCCACTCTTCGCTATCTCCTTTTCAGCCCCTGTAGCTTGCTCCCATGACATGCCGATCAACCGAGCGTCACCAGGTGTCTTTGGGCCTTGCCTTGTAGTTCCGGGCGTAAGAATAGGGCTACGGTACCCCCGCCTGTCGTAAAAGCCGACTGAAAGGAGACACTGGGGATCGTGGGTGGTAAGGGCACGATCTCTGGGAGGTATATCAATACGACATGGCCTCGCATTGCTGTAAAACTGGGATGGCGTAGGGGTGGGGATCTACCCCGGGATGCGCTTTAATAAAAGCAAGTGCGAGGGGAGCACCGGTGCGTTCGACAGAGATCCCGGAGCTCCCTGACATGCACAGCAGAGGGCCATCGGAGGGGTTTTAGTCGGTAAGAGTGCGACATAACCTCGTTCCTCCCCCGGGCGACGACGTATCCATAAGGATTTCCCCTTCACGAAAAAAAAGGTGTCTTTAGGCCGCCCCTTCTGTGTTTTTCACGCGCTCACCAGGTCAGAGCTCGTCGGGACGGGTGTTCCACTGGTCTTCTAAGGACACGACCAACACATAACATGGCATGGCGTGACATAGTGTAGACTATTAGCATATACCTAATAAAAAAAATACTACGTATAGAACGCTAACTTTCAGCCCGACACCAATTCGTATTGAGCGCAGAGCAAATGTGTTGAAATTTAGAAATTCGCGTACTTTATTTTAGTACCTATTCGTATTTTACAAAGAGTTGAATATGAACAATCATACAGACATAACATGCATAGAAATCGTCACCAGTCACCTTGTTAGGTGTATTCACGACCGATTGCGGTAGGACGGGGCCGCCAAAACACATACTAGCACCCCATAATCATTACACCTTGACCCCTCAGCCGGATACAATTACCTCGTTATTAGGTGTCTATAATAATTGGCGAGCTAAGAACCACCAGTATTCGAAGAACCTCAATTATCAAAACAGTTGAGAGAACAGAGAGACCTTTGTATCTCGGACGCGCAAAAAACGCATCCGATTAGCGGAGATACTCGAGTACAAAGTCGGGAAGATAATGTGAAGGTCTACGTAATTTGGTTGTGTGAATGTAAACAGTACTGCGTGTGCGGTCCGTACTTATTAAAATTGAAGTCTGTTTTGTGACGAAATCTGAGTGTTACTAGGGGCCAATAGAGTACCTACAGGAAATGATAATAATTATGATGTACATAAACTGCCTATATACGTCCTACTGCTGGGCACAGGCCTCCCCTAAATCAACAGGAGGGGGTATGGAGCATACTCCACCACGCTGCTGGTTGGTTGGTGGAGGTGTTTTTACGGCTAATAGCCGGGACCAACGGCTTAACATCTTACTTTTTCGGACAATCAGGTGATTCAAGCCTGAAAAGTCTTTACCAAACAAAGGACAGTCTCACAAAGTGATTTCGACAATGTCCCCATCGGGAATCGAACCCGAACCTCCAGATCGTGAGCCTGATGCTCTAACCACTAGACCACGGAGGCTGTTAATTATGATATATGGTTATATTAGTAAGTATATGTTCATTTTGCAGCATAGCAGAAATTAATATAGTGTACTGATAGCTTAGTGCAAAAACAGCATCACGCCTGTCTCCTCGAAGGAGTAGGCAGAGTTGTATGGAAATATACTCCCACTCACTGCCAGTTATGTTTAAGTCTCATTTAATTAGGGGAAGGAGTCTCTTTTCCCTGGTTGTGAGAAGCTGCAGTAGTGTTAGGCGGCTGAGACGTTCGTTATGTAAAAAAATGACGATTCAAAGTGTAACTATGTTATTTATTGAAATAAAGACATCAGGGATAAAGGGGGGGGGGGAAGTGTTCAGGGTTGATGAGGCTGGTATTCCACCTCACAACCCACACGATAAGAAGAAGATTGAATACAGATATTTTTGATTCTGAAATATGGTCCGTCACTTTAGAAAGGACACAAACCATCGGTCGGTTTTTACAACACGTTAACATAACATAAACTCACGACTGTATCCCAATTGGGGTAGTCAGAGATACGTTCATTGAAAGATGAACGCGTTCTATTGTTTTAATTCACTCCCAGGCCAGCATTAGAAGCTACTCGCCCTGAGTAGCTGTAGATACCCAAGTATAACTAATGTTATCTTTGCTGCATGCTTGCGATTATTCCGCGAACATTTTTATCGCAACTTGGTTAAATATACATTTGTGTGTAGAAACGAGACATAAAAATCGGTTGCCATGTGACGATTCCTTGGCTTAAGACATACGCGGAAGCGGAATACCTAGTTAGGAGCTTTAGTGACGGAGGCACGATCCTTCTTTTTTTTTGACGTGACTTATTGTAGATTTGCCGCAGATGGTATTAACTACTTGGCCGGACAAATGGGGAGCGCTGAAGGCTCTCACCCGGTACAACGTTTAAGACAACAGGCCTGTTGAGCGCGAACCTCGGCTCAGGGCGTCGTCTGAGAGGAAAAAATATTTGTAAAGAATGAATCGACCCTAGCGAATCGATAGCGATAAGCGCTGATTGCGGGAAATCGTCGACCACGTCGGCGGGGTCGGTATCGGGGTTCTGAAGTGTTTGGTGTCGCGAGCACGATCCTTCAAACTGATAACAATATTTAAAACTTTATTATTTTATTTTAGAGTTCATATTTGTTTGTAATTTATAAACTAGTAATGAAAAAAAACTTAGAATTAGGTCATATTACCAAGCGTGTTGTGAAGACAAAAGGATTGGACTATATTGACCATGAGCTATGGGTTAAATACACCACATTGAAGAAAATCATCTTAGTTCAATTAAATTTGTTGACATTTCGCACTTACGTAAGATATAAACCCCACACGTGCAATGTTATTTTTCGACAAACATATGGCAAGAAAAACTGTGCCCCACATATGGGACATGCACGTATGAGTTTCAAATTTAATGCCCCATATGTGGTTCATGCGCCAATGTCAAATTAGAACATTGCTTATTAGACGAATTGCTTCAATATGTTTATGATCATAGGATTTCTCACCAAAAGTGGCTGCAATTTTTCTTCCGTTTATTCGTGGCTCATCCCATCCTATTAGGGATTAGAAGCGTGAGTATAAGTAGACAAATACTGTAAGATAGAACAGAATCGATCGGCGTAATGTCGACTGATACAACACTATGCTAATTAATGATAGTCTCAACACTGGCTTCTGCACCTAGACAGATGTAACTCGTTCTGCGCATTGAAGCTATTGTTGTAACGGGATATTGGCAGAATTTTGATTACACAAAAGCCATTAATCAAGATTTGAATTGAAGTATATTAAAATATTTTCACTACTACATCACTACAAAAAGTAAAATAAAAAATAAGAAAAAATAAAGAAAAATGTAGACTACTACATTTTACTACATTTTTATTGTTTTCTACTACATTCTTTTTACCATTTTTTTTTTTACTAAATAGAAATCAGATTGAATAAGCGACTGCTTGTACTGAACTAGACGTAACAATCTGTAAAATGACGCATGCAATGTAAGTTAGCATCTATCTAAATATTGATACAGCTCGCTAAAACGTGTATTCGCGGACCAAACTACGCACAAATTCGCAGATAACACAAGTCAGCCAAGGCCAAATTTTATCGCGACGACGCCAATTTTACAACCTGATATTAGTAACATTTTACAAAAAATCGCTATTAATTATGCATAGCTCAATTTTATGATTCAGGTTTCATTTGGTGGTAATATGTGGAATGTGACGTCATATGCGTGCTTATCGACAAATAACCTACATACACCTTCACATCACGCCCATAAGGCCTAATCGGGTAGGCAGAGCAATCTGAAAACAACTTCCAATCAGTTTTGCTACGACGGATATGACGAACTGTATGGTGACAGATAATCAGCCATCCATATTTTTTCTATCATGTTGGAAAGAATATAATTTCATGGTCGCAGGTTCAAATCCAGCACAGGTCTAAACTCATGATTGTCAGATTTGATTTCGAATTCATGTTTAGATCATAAATTAATATCATGTGCTCAGCGGTGAAGGAAAACATCGTGAGGAAACCCTCATTCCCGAGAAATGCATTTTAAGAGGTATGTGACATAACCTATATTGGGCTGGTTTTCCCTTCGCGGGTTGGATGGTCAGACAGGCAATCGCGTCTGTAAAAAATCGGACCTGTCGAACCTTCAGGTTACGTAAGCGGACCCCATGAAAAACGGAATAATGCTAGAGAGGTGATGAGGATCTTTACACTAGTAATTATTTTATGCGTAGTTTTGGGTATCAGATGAAAAGACCTTTTTATGTGATGAAGGACATGTTTACCATTCAATCAATCTTCATCATAACTAATTTAAGAGCCACGCTCTTGTCGTTATAATATTCTCCATTCTTAATAATTAAAACACATAATAACGAGTTCGTACCGCGTTTAAAATAGGTATATGAGACTCCCGATATTTCGACACTGTTGCAACTGCCATGATCACGGGACAATGAATTCTCCATTCTTGTCTCCCAAAGACCAAATCCTTCACTTCCTTATAAGACAGGACGTTCGCCTTCTCATTAATCTGTTCCATGTAAGCTCTTCTTGGTCTTCCCCTTCCTCTCTTTCCTTGTTCGATCTTATAAGATTTAAAATATATGCGACTTGTGCGTCTGCCCGTTACCTATAGAGATAACGGGTAGAAGTTATGTCTACTTAACTCGTGAAATATTTACATAATTCCGGGGATTTTTCAACCAACATTCTTATGTGACGAGTAATTATAATTACAACTGATAAGACAAATAGCAGAGTAATTAGACGCTTAGCAAGATAAATGGGGAACTTTCTAGACTACGTTCCCTAAAAACAACATAGATGGCGCTGGTAAGATTTTCAAATCAAATCAAATCAAATATACTTTATACAGAACTAAAATTTCAACAATCAGACATAACACATGAATACAGTACACAGTACAGTAGTGTGTAGTAGTGTATTTTCCTTTGTTTAACCGTCTAATTTCACGGATAACATATGTAATATATGCATCTATATGGTGCTAATTCCTGTAAATACCGTCTAATTTTATTTTAAGTTATATCTGTCATTTTCTTATCCGCCGAAAAGGAAAGGGACGGGTAATCGACAAGCATAAAATTTATGGAACACACGTCTATTTTAAGCACAAATCTAAACCAACCGTCTAAAAATTTTACATCCGTCAATAACCCGACACAGTTAAGTAGACAGCACGTCAAACGGATTGCATACCAGCGACGTACCTTTTGATTCGCCCGGGTTATTCATTCATTTACTCATTCTTCCTAAAATTAAGAGCTGTGAATCATCCGTCCCTTTCCTTTTCGACGGATATGAAAATGACGGATATAACTTAAAATAAAATTAGGCGGTGTCTGCAGGAATCGGGGCCATTATCTTTGTAATTTTTGTAAAATTGTTTTTATATCATAATTTATATTCTTATTCTCGAGGAGCTCGGTGGCGCAACGGTAAACGCGCTCGGTCTGCGATTGTTGAAGTTAAGCAACTTTCCCAAAGGCCGGTCATAGGATGGGTGACCACAAAAAAGTACATTTCGAGATTCCGTGTTTCGGAAGGCACGTTAAGCCGTTGGTCCCGGCTGCATTAGCAGTCGTTAATAGCCCCCAATCCGTACTGGGCCCGCGTGGTGGTTTAAGGCCCGATCTCTCCCTATCCATCTATAGGGAAGGCCCGTGCCCCAGCAGTGGGGACGTTAATAGGCTGATGATGATTTTTTTATTTTTATTTTTATGATGATTCTAATTCTAACAATAGATATGTTTGTATTAAGTAGTTAGCTGTGTTATAATCATTAGTGACGAATTTAGCTTGTCAGTGTATTTCTCATAATTCACTAACAAGTGTCCATTTTATAAATCACAAGGCGAATTTTGTTTAACCATCAGTCAAATGTTTGCCGGGTTATCACAGTTCAAAGTGCCGAGGTCAGTTATGCGATCCTTCCGTTCTCAAGATCAAAGTCGCTCCACTTGCTACTATCGCTTCATCTACGTAGGCAGTGCCCATGCGCAATAATTGTATGTATTTTTACACATATACATACATACATAAACAGCCTATATACGTCCCACTGCTGGGCACAGGCCTACCCTCAATCAACCGGAGGGAGTATGGAGCTTACTCCACCACGCTGCTCCACTGCTGGTTGGTGGAGGTGTTTTAACGGCTAATAGCTGCAACCAACGGCCTAACGTGCCCTACGCAGCACGGAATCATTTTTTTTTCGGACAATAAGGTGATTCAAGCCTGTAAAGTCCTTACCAAACAAAGGGCAGTCTCACAAAGTGATTTCGACAATGTCCCCATCGGGAATCGAACCCGGACCTCCAGATCGTGAGCCTAACGCTCTAACCACTAGACCACGGAAGCCGTTTTGATAACAATGAATAAATATTCTTCAACCCGCATTGATAAGCAGGTGTGCGACTAAGTGAATGGCGCCACCTTATCACAATATGAAGACAATTGAATGAACAAAAGATTTGACTTTATTTTGACATTCGATAACTTATCGTCTATAGTAAGGAATTGACGAAATCATTTATGGATACTCTGGCGCGACACAATAAGTTACACGTGTAAAAATATTATCTTTTATTATACCTACTTATTTAGTTTATCACTTTCGAACGGGTGAGCTGTGTATTGAGCGAGGCCAGACTAGTCTAATTCGCATGGACAGGAGGAGGACCCGGTGGTACAGTCATGAGCAATACAATGTACCCACTTTACTCTGTCGCACTAACATAATTTGATGTTTAGTGAGACTTACAGTTCAATTTGTCAAAAAAGTTAATGTGACATGGTACCAAACTGTATACATATTAATGCTCGTGACCGATGGTTAACACGCTCGTCCCGGCTTAACAAGAGCTGTGTTAAAAATATTCTTAGTTGGCAACTGGTTGCGTATGAAGACAAAACATTCTTCATTCCCAACTAGTTGCAAACAAAGGAGTAAAAATCTTCCTTTGCAACAGGTTGCGAAACGTGGTTGCGATGGCGGCCGAAGGAGTGGGTTCAACTCGACTTCAACTTTTTTTTATGGCTGTATCGTTCAGAAACAATTATTCTTCCAAAGTCAACGATACAAAGAAAATACTAAACATCATCTCCCTAGCATTATCCCGTTCTTCACAGGGTCCGCTTACCTAACCTGAAGATTTGACAGCTCCGATTTTGTACAGAAGCGATTGCTCGTCTGCATGTGCGTTTCCTCACGATGTTTTCCGTCACCGCTGACCAAATCGTGACCGTAACGCACAAAAACTCGACTACAAGGGCAATTTTAAATTTTGTGCGTTGAATTATTAACTGAATTATTGATTTGAACTCTGTCAATAGTATGTATGTACATAAATCTAAGTTTGAATTGGAATCGAGTTTAAATGACAGGTCGTCTGTATAAATTGCTTTATGACTTCAAAATGGTTTTATTGGCTGTTATCAATGCAAACCATTTTATTTTTCTATATACTTATACTGTAAGAAGACGAAGGAACGGGAGAGCCGTGTTAGCCCAGTTGGTAGAACGCTTGCCTCTCACTTTGAGGTCGCAGGTTCAAACCCCTGCACAGGTCTAAACCAATGTATGTCGAATTTGTTTTCGAATTCTGTTTTTAAAAGACTTTTTGTCATTTTTACCTTAAATACTACGAACAGATGTTCAATCCTGTTATGGTCTTGTTGTTTGAGCCAAACTGTCATCATTCGTTTACAATCATAGAAATTCTTTGCGTAAACAAAGTAGGATAACAGATATCTTTGCCATGGGCTTTTTGGCGGGAACGGGAACGGGACGGTTATTTTCTTCATTATATAGTGTTATTATATCGGAATATTGAATAAACAAAGTACACCTATCTATTTTCGCTTCGTGCCAACAAGCCGCTTCATAACTCGAAAGTTTATGCGGACTTTTGAGTTAATTCGTTTAGGGTTCGGAGTAGGAGTCTGCTCCGAGGATGGGGGCTTAGGTTTCATCACTCGTCGTCATCACCTTTCATTAATCATCATCAAGAAAAAGAAATACATAAGACATGGCTGTATGGGCATAGTTTTCTTTGCCTTCTCCTTCGAGGAAAACGAAAAAAAAAATATTTGCTATGAGTTTCCCGCGTTAATCAAGCGAGCCTACGTCACTACTACAACTCTATTATACTGTCGTAGTAAGTGTAGGAACGTTCATTGAGTGATGTGACGTCATCGCCGCTGTGAGAATCTGTTATCTACGTACTTGGGTCATTATTGTTTAGATAGAGTAGTTGTAGTGCAGACTAGATATTTGGTATGGTATACATAATATCACGACTATATCCCAATTAGTGTAGTCAGACGTACATTCATTGTAAGATGAACTAATTATCCACACCTCACCGAGCTTTCCATTACTAATTCATTTATTTTATTTGTTTAAATTCAAATTCAAACATTATATTTATTCAGTAGGTAACATAGTTACACTTTGAAACGTCAATTTTTACATAACGAAAGTTTCATCCGCCTAAAACTACTGCAGCTTCTCACAACCTGTATAGCCGGGGAAAAGAAGGTTCAAGAAAAACCTCGGCATAGGGCACTAGACGTTCTTTTAAAAAAAAAAAAACATAAAATATTGTTATACAATTGAGTAATGTTTTTTTACAAAATGGATACTTGTTAATACAAACAAATGCCAATAAAAAGCTACCACAAGTGAACATAAAACGTTTTAAATGTCCACACAGACTCTGATACAGCCAGAAATTAAATCAGTTTGAAATGGCTGATAAATGTATCCAAAAAAATTTTGTTTTCATTTCACTTTAGTTTATCATTTTACTTAAAAAAAAAAACAAAAAAGTTTAACATTGAATTTGTAACCCTCGGAAGCAGCGTGGTCACTCCCAACACGAGCATATCAAATTGCTTACAGGGAGGCCAACATTTTTGTAAAGGTAAAATACTGGAGAAAAGTTATTTTATTATTTTTATTTTAATGTTTGATTATTATGTCGTAAAAACTGACAGAGGGATTATGTACAAAAAAAAATATTCTTACCGTGTGCCGCCTAAAGCTTAAGTGCGAGCGAGATATTGTCCGCGCGCTCTCCTTCTTTCTCCTTAGCTATGTGCCATTTAAAACTAAAGTAAGACCCAGAGGGGGTGAAACCGGCGCCCGATGCGAATCGGTGCGGGGCGGAGAATTACCGTTCTACGCGTAATATTATTATTATTCTATGATTCCTGTGTTACACGTTTGTTGTGCAAAAAACAGCAATCAAAATACATTAAAATTACCACACATCCCCGTCAAAACATGTTTAACCAGTAACATTTACACGGTATTTTGCACCATATTAACACCTTATTAACATGCACATTTACGGGAAATCATTTAAGGAAATCACAGTGACATGTGCGCTTATAAATATTTAAATACACGGACAGAGCTGCGATAAGGTAGAGTCTAGACAAAATAATATGAACGGTAGTTGTTTAGTGTTAAGCTCACTATTACACTGCACTTCCAATGGGGTTAGTTAGGGCGTTTTCTTGACAATTTTTCGAACATAAACTCTTGAATTTTCACTTTCCTTCCACCATCTGCAATTGGAATACTATTGCATTTAAGTTTATATGTAATACAAACTGGACTTAAAAAAGAAAGTAAAACATGAAACATAAAATAAGAAAATCACAACCGAACGTGCTTCCGTGCTTCGGAAGGCACGTTAAGCCGTTGATACCGGTTACTATTTACTGATGTAAGTGAGTAATCGTTACATGAGCCACGTCAGAGGCCTTTGGCGGCTCAATAATAACACTGACACCAGGGTTGATGAGGCTGGTATTCCACCTCACAACCCACACGATTAGAAGAAGAAGGCAACCGAACGTGATTTTTCAAAAAGCTCTTAAGTGGTTTTCAACTGGTTTTCACAGGGCCAGGCTGATCACCTGATTGTCCGAAAGTAAGACGATCCGTGCTTCGGAGGGCACGTTAAGCCGTTGGTCCCGGTCACTACTTACTGATATAAGTACGTAGTCGTTGTATGAGTCATGTCAGGGGCCTTTGGCGGCTCAATAGTGACCCTGACACCAGGGTTGATGAGGTTGGTAATTCACCTCACAACCCACACGATAGAAGAAGAAGAGAAGAAGAAGACAGGGCCAGGGTGACGATATTCACTTAACTTTGCACACTATTGTGTCTAGAAGCTAAGTTATCTAAGACGAAGAGGAATTAGGGCGCAAACCTTCGCGCAGTGGGGCGCGCAGTGGGCGGCGCGTGGGCGCATAAGATCCTCGGGGGCGCAAATACTGAGACTTTGAAGCAAGGTCTTCTTGTATGTAGGTTACACGTGATACCTGGGAAATTAACTCTTGGTTTGTTTTATTTTTTCAAAGTCTAAACAAATTGCTTTCATTTAGTTCGCTACTTTTATAGCGTAAAAAAAAATACTTAGAGAAAATTAAGTTGAGTTTCCCCAAGCGTTAAGCCGTAGTGTCACGGGTTCGAATCCGGCTCAGGCTTTAAACCACGTAATTATACTTTATGTGTTTGAATTCAGTTAATGGCGATAGACTCGCCGTCTATCACATGGGACTTAAGTATGGCTGACGAGGGATACACGTGATAAATGGATCAGGATAAGTAGTAAATGGGATTCCGTGGCCGGCCTACCTTATTTTTTTTAACATTGGGAAATGCATTTACGCATACCCGCCGCCATGGGGATGACGATGGGTTATGTGGGACTCCAGGATCTCAAGTATCCCGCCTACCCACTAAAACCCAACGGTGTTCGTCTTGCCGCCTGAGTGGGAGCCATAGGGACACCGCATACTACCGCGACTCCCAGGTGTCCATACGGACCCGGCTCGGTGAGCACTGTGGTGCTCTTAATCGGGAGTGGGAACCTGGTGACCTGGAACACAGGGTTATACCTAGATCAGGCACCAGATTCTCACATAATGTATTGTTATATTACAATGGCATTACTTTTTGTGAAAGTAAATAAAGTTTTTTTTTTAATCGTCAGAGCGCGCGGAAGACGGGGACTTTGTACCAGGTGACAGACGCCCCCCGCATCCATCACCAGCATGCCCACTTAGGGGACGCGCCGATTATGCGCCAGCCTTCTCCGTTCCACCCGAGTCCGACGGATCGGGTTAGATGCAGGATCGGCCTCCGGCGACCTCTCTGCGTCCTCCTTCCGCGACACCACGTCCTCGCAGAAGGTCGCTGCCTACCCCAACGGGAAGTAGGGTTGTGTATGAATGTGTGTAATACATTGAGGACGTCCTCCGTGTTAACCTCCTTTTCTACCAATTTTTTTTTTTATTTGTTTTTTTTTATGCCTCTAGTTTGTCATTTGGTGTAAGTTTTTTTTTATGTTTATGTATTGTTCCTGTGGCGACTGGCGACCCCTCATAATAAATATTTTCATGTTTTTTGTATCATGACGGATAACCTAACAAAAAAAGCGCCTAAGGTCCGGCGGCTGAGAAATACTAAACTGGTTATGGACGTCTTCTATTGGTCTACGTGACAACAACAAACACAACAACAGTTTTCACAACATTCTATTTCAGCAACAGGAAAAACAACTGAATGTCGTCATGGCAGAGGAAAACATCATAATGTGACCTAAATACCTAGCGGTTACTCAACCGAGGGTAAAATAAAAATACTTTAAAGTAGCATTTTAATATGAGAGACGTTTGACAAACTAACTATTCTAAGCGGTTTCTAAGCCAAGAAAATACGAATTATTCGTTCAGAGGCCAAAAACGCCACAATAACATCTCGCGGCCGAAATTTCAAGACACAATAGTTGAACAAAGGGGTTTGGATTTTAATACAACATCCGATCTTACGACTTCAAATCAATTCATCTAAAAAGCACTATTGCGATTCGACGATTGCGCATATAAAAGCAAATATGCGCAAAGCCAACAATGACAAATAGCAACATTACTTTTTTAAAATGAATTGCTTCAATGTTGCTTTTTTAACCTGTCAACTAAGGGTTTACGTCCTATTTGTTTGCATATTCTCTTCTTCTATCGTGTCGGTTGTGAGGTGAATTACTAACTCCATCAACCCTGGTTTCAGAGTTATTATATTATTGTGCCGCCAAATGCCCCTGACACGGCTCATGAAAATATTAGGTACTTACTTACATCAGTAAGTAGTAACCGGGACCAATGGCTTAACGTGCCGTCCGATGTACGGACCATCTTACTTTCGGACAATCAGATGATCAGCATGTAATGTCCTAACCAAACTGGGGATCACAAAGTGTTTTTTTTTATGTTATGTCCTCACTGGGATACGAACCCGGGTCCTCCGGATCGTGAGTCCAACGCTGAACCACTGGACCACAGAGGCAGGGGAGGGGATTAGAAGAAGGATATGCGGTCCCGAACCTGAAATCTGACATTTCCTTGTTATTATTTTTTATTAAGAAGGCACCATCTCCTCTTAGCATTGTTCCGTTTCTCACAGGGTCCGCTCACCTAACCTGAAGATTAGACAGGACCGATTTTTTACCGAAGCGACTGCCTGTCTGACCTTCCAACCCGCGAAGGGAAAACAAGCTCAATACAGGTTAGGTCACGTACCTCCGAAAATGCATTTCCCGATTCCTCACGATGTTTACTTTTACCGCTGAGTTTTTATCAAGGAGTATTATAAAAAAATCCCAAATGGCGCGCTCATTCACCCCACTTGCCGAAATAATACGTATTAAGCAGTCCGTCTCGGGTTCGATCCGGGTACGATTCGAAAGAGAATCTGTAGTAGAATCATATTAAACAAAGGTATTTTCTCTTGTTTAAACTCCGAACTATTTTTCGAAAACAAAATTTTTTTTATAATTCTAGGAAAGAATTATTAAAAGATCACATATAACTCGCTACGCTTTATTAAATATATAAATTCCTATACGCAAACACAATATTGACTTAAAACCAACCACAAACTATCACCAACCAAAATCTATCACCTTCAAAAAAGGCGCGAAATTCGACACTACTACAAAAGTGAATGTCATTAATGAGGGCGATGTTCTCGTGCTAAAAACGTCAGAAATGAAACTGAAAACCGCGCGTGGTTCGCCGACACGGGTCCCATACGGTCCCATAACTCACGGAGGTAGGTCAGGGTACCAAACAAAGAAACCAGTCCCGTGACCTCCAGACGGACGCCATCTTGGATTACTACACCAGGGCCGGACGCAAACCTGTGGTTTTTTAAATAAGCTGGGGCCCAAAGAATAATACAAATAATTAAATAGTTTCCTAATTTAGAAATTCTGATTACTAAGTCTAAAAAAACTTTTTCTATTTAACTTATTTATAAATTTTAATAAAGAAGTTAGTTAGTGTTTTTCTATGACGTTACAGGTTGCTTTTTTATTACACATTCCATAGACATTTCGTGTTTTGACGTTTAGTAAAAAGTAACTTATTTGACCAGTTGGAAACTATCCTATTATATGAGCGCTATCGTATTTATATAAAAGCGAAATTCCATTCACTGATTAATCAGGAAATCTAAGAAACTACAAATACCCAGCATTCAAAGTTTCAAATTCTGCATGGTGGTTCCTTTTAGAAATAAGTTGCTAACTAAGATTTTGCGAAATTCAACCCCCAAGGGATTAAAAAAGGGGTTGAAAATTTGTATGAAACTTTGTCATTTTTAAAGTTGGAATCATGACGCGGACGAAATCGCGGGCGGCCTGCTATGGGTTTTTTTTTATATATTTGCCATAAACATAAATCAGACATAAGTTTGTTTCGACGCAAAGTTTATTATGTATTGTAATTGTATATATATGCCTCTGTGAACAAGAACGAATAAAGTAAACAAATGGGTCCTCATGGTCACTGGATCCTGTCCCGCGCACGCGCATCGCTTTATGGTGGATTCCGCTCGCAGTTGCTAGGAGGAATTCGCGACACATTCAAATCAAATAAATGCGAAGAACAAACTAAATGACAAAGTTAGAGGCCTAGCGATAACTATTGCACGATTAATGACACACCGATTTTGGTAGTATAGTATACTTTTTTAAGGGTTCCGAACGTCAAAAGAATAAACGGAACTCTTATAGGATTACGAAAGCAGTATATAAAGAGAAGGCTGGTGGTAGGACGTGCGGACGAAGACCTAGAAGGACATACATTGACCAAATTGGAGATGTCCTTAGAAAAAACATCCTGAGGAAACCCACATGAAACGATTGATGAATGTGGATGAAACAAGAGAAGTGTGTCAGGATCGAAGCAAATAGAATTCCATAGTCATCACTTTGTTTTCCGACCGTCTGTCTGTCAAGACCTTTTTTCCCTAAAACACGTGGACTAGTAGAGGTATCAAGTTTGAAAATATCAAGAAAATTCTACAGCGACAAGAGCGTGGCTCTTAAATTGATGAAGTAATAGAGGGCGAGCCTACTGCCAAGCCCTCTTGGTCTTGGATAAAATAATGCTTAAATAAAGACATTCTATTAATTATGATTAACAAAAAGTGACGTAAACATCTTGTAGACACAACAAATACTCTCAAAGACTAATTAAACTTGCTAAAATTTGTAACGATAGTTACACAACCTTACCTTGGAAATCGTATGTAAATATCGGACATATTGTAAATTTCTAAGAACTTCGTCTGTGTCAACTGGTATTGATAATAAGAATAATATAAATACATTTTATTTATTTTCTTCATGCTACTTTTAGGGAAGAATAGGGCAATGGTTTCCCTTTTGCCTTCCGCCCCGCAGTACTCTGTCTGACGCGAGTGGGATGGCGCCCAGAGTAAGATAAGACAATTATGCATTCCTGCCGGGTCTGCATGACAACCGCGCCGCGAATTATATCGAGCGCTTTGACCGATAAACGATACGAATGCTTTCTACGTAAATGGATGTCAAACGGCTATTAGTCGAAGGCCTCGATATAAATCGGGACGCGCGCGGCGCGGTTACCTTGCAGGGCCTACTGATGATATTACAGAGGTCTTAAAAGTAGAGGAAAGTACAAACAGGAAGTAGTAGTAGTCTATTTCAAAGCCGTACTAGGACTCCTATCCTCCGTTTCTGAATAGTACTGACAGTTACTGCTGCCCTCAGTCAGTTTCTAGGTTATCATCGGGTAGGCGAGGTGTTTTAACGATACATTTTATACTTACACACAATATACCGGTTTCAAGTCTTTTAATAATTAAGTAATACAGCCGTTAGACTAAAGTGATAGGCTGTGAGCCGTATCGCTGTCTATAATAAAACATACTTGAATCCCGTTAAAATTTGTGCATTGTTTTGGTTTTTAAATCTTCACTTCACATTTTAAAATTTATGGCTGCATCGTTTAGAAACTATGATTCTGCCAACGTCAAGGTTTTTACATCATACATATTTATATCTTGTAAGCATCTTATATTACGTTGGTCTAATAAAGCTTAGTAAGACGTGGGTACTTATTAAAACATGCGGTACTGTAACTCTCAACTCTGATTTACATATTACGTATTTTTTTTTTTAAATTAACGTATAATATAACCCAAAATAATCTGCAACTTATTCAGGCAAAACACGCTAGAAAATTAAATGTAATAACCCTAAATTACACATTTTAGCATAAAACGGAATAAATGCCGATGCAATTACTATGAAATTCAAATGTAAACATAACAGATTAAAGATTATTAATCAAAAACATCAAAAAGTAAATTGGTAATTAAATTAATAAACAATATGAAAAATTATGCAAAATGGCGGAATTTGGTAACTCGAGTAAATAGCAACCAAACTACGGATTATGTTACACGCAAATTAATGTTTTTGTATTTCGAAACTATAGATAACTTATAGTAACATACCTACATAAATTTGACAAACCAACCAATACCACCAACTACCAATGACTGTCGAATTTGTTTTCATAAATGATCACGGCCCGTGATCACGGGCTCAGCGGTGACGGAAAACATCCTGAGGAAACCCACATTCCCGAGAAATGCATTTTAGGAGGTATCTGACCTAACCTGTATTGGGCTGGTTTTCCCTTCGCGGGTTCGAAGGTCAGACAGACAGTAGCTTCTGTAAAAAACCGGACCTGTCAGATTAAGGTTAGGTAAGCGGACCCAGTGAAAAATGGGATAATGCTAGGGAGATGATAATCTACATAAACTTACGCCTGTGATTCCCAATCGGGTCAGCAGAGCCACAATTATCTTATCCAAGACAACCGGTAGCTACTGTTGCTTCAAAGTACTAAGATAGATGTGATAAACCTTGTAAACAAACAGAAACATTACATCGAAATCTTCAATTTGAGTCCCTTTTAAATAAGGAAGTACTTACAAACTTGAGTATAACGTTTAAACATTTGCAAAGTTATGCAATTAACCTGACACGAAAGTTTAAAAGTTGTCAATTTTGGTAGATTTGATTAAAGGGGGTTATATAAAATCTTCGCAAAATAGCAGCCAATTCGTATTGCACCGAGCAGTAGGCGCGAATTATATCGAGGCCTTCGACCAATAGCCGTTTGACGTCCATCTACGTCGATTCAATTCGTATCCTTTATTGGTCGAAGTGCTTAATATAAGTCGCGCCGCTCGCGGCGCGGTTGTCATGCAGACCCGGCAGGAGTTCATAAGCCACTACTAAGGAAATATTGGTTTTTAAGTATGTACATTTATGTGATTATTCAGAATCACAATAATTTAGCATTGAAATGAAATGAAATTTATTCGCTTTAGAGTGGTACAAAAGATCTTAAATAGTACAGGACGGTGACATCGTAACGAAAACTTTGAGGGATGGTTCAGACCATGATACTGAGTTGATATCAAGTAGAATTTTCCGTCGTCGAATTCGTGTTGCACAGACATTCGAAAAGTCGTTACACGAGTCATTTCAGGGGCCTATGGCGGCTCAATAATAACCTTGACACCAGGATCGCTGGGGTTGGTAATCCACCTCACATCCCACACGATAGAAGAAGACTAGAGGGCCAAACGACAAAAATACTATTTGGACAAAAATATTATTCTTCCTCTTTACGTCCTATAGATGGCGTCACATTGAATTTAGCGTGACGATCATTTGTTAAATTCTGACAGATGGTTTAGAAGTTAGGTTGGAACAGACGTGCATACAAACATAGCGGTCAAGTCAAACACATAACCCTCCTTTTCGTTTCACCGCAGCCGGGTAAAAAGAAACGCGACTTTTGGTCGAGTTCCATTTGTAATAGTGATTTGAAACACGATACTTAGAAAGCGTTTGGTAATTTCGTTGGTTTAATAATTGTTCAGTTGTTGGAAGATTGTAATTTATGGCTTCTTTGGTAAAGGAGGGAAATTAGTTTGTAACTGATCTAAAGAATGGTTATCATTTTTTATTATTAAAATTCATAAATAAGTTAAATAGAAAAAAGAAAAGGGTTTTTGTCACCTTCAGATCTGTCTTTATTTAGTAAAATCAAAATTTCATAATTTATCTTTGACCTTGGAAACTACCCAATTCGCTACGTCAATATAGTTAAAGGTAAATTCATACTAAACTTGATGTACGCCATTACGTACAGCCATTTTCTCCTTTAACGTAGTTATTTTTTAACTGGAAACTTGATGAGCTGGATAAACGTCAAAACGGCCATAATAGCTTGCCACTTTAACCTTCGAAGGTCGAAATTTGCATACATAATAGTTAAACAATGGGATTTTAAAAATAGATACGGTCTTACGACTTTTAAGTCAGTTCCCTGACAACAAACGTGTAGAAATTCACGCTGATCGGTTGAGTAGTTATAGCACACCCGGGACACTTCATACAACAACCTCGTTTTACACAGACACCACACATTGACATTATCGTACACGCGCATCTGTGTGTGTGACGTCTGACGCCATACGATCGAAGTCGTAAACTATGTTCGAGGGGGGGGGGGGGGGGGGTGAGGTAACCGTAGCTCAGACGCTGGTGGGGAGCGGAGAGTCGCCGTTCTATCATCACTAATTTAAGAGCCACGCTCTTGTCGGTGTAGCATACTCCATTCTTGTCTATCAAAGACCAATTCCTTTACTTGCTTACAAGACACGACATTCGCCTTCTCTTTGATCTGTTCCATGTAAGCTCTTCTTGGTCTTCCTCTTCCTCTCTTTCCTTGTAGCTTCGCTTCTATGATGTTCCCTTCCATGTATGAGGTTATGTTCGAGGTAAATCTAGCTCAGATGCTGGTGGGGAGCGGAGAGTTGCCGTTCTATACGTACTATTATTCGCGTGAAAGCATAATAAATGCAAAAACTTAATTTCCCATTACCAATACGAGTATTAGTAAGGATCAATGCGTCTCTGGGCTGCTCTATGTCCTGAAAAATCCCTGTGAACTAAAAATAAATCGAATTGTGGCTAGACTTGGGTTGACTGATATCCCTAATCAGCCTCACAAAAACGAGGCAAATTCTGGAAAAAATAACGGGAAAATCGATAGTAAAAACCCAACCGTATTATTCTCAGGGATCGAATTGAAACTAGAGTTGTCAAACTATCGATAAGTAGTTCCCTTAACACGGTACCACACCCCGGACACTTAATACAAAAAACCTGGTTTTACACACACACTACACATTGATATTGCCCGACACTCGCATCTGTGTGTGTGACGTCTGACGCCATACGATTCAAGTCTAAACTATGTTCGAGGGGGGTGAGGTAAACCTAGTTCAGACGCTGGTGGGGAGCGAAGAGTTGCCGTTCTATACCTTGTATTATTCCTTATTCTATGACTGTATACTATTTTGGGAATAATGTTTACTCTATTCTAACAACGGTAATATTTTTAATTTTTTTAATCATCTGTAAGCCGTTGATATTAGCTACCCGGCTATTAGCCGGAAAAAACCTACAGAGAAACAAGCCAGTGAACCGCAGGTCCACACTGACTATATTGAGAATCTGTCCTTATGAGAATCTTCATCTATCGTGTGGGTTGTGAGCTGAATTACCAATCTCATCAACTCTGGTGTCAGGGTTGTTATTGAGCCGCCAAAGACCCCTGACATGGCTCATGTAACGACTACTTACATCAGTAAGTAGTAACCGAGACCAATGGCTTAATTTGCCTTCCGAAGCACGGATCATCTTACTTTTTTGACAATTAGGTGATCAGCCTGTAATGTCCTAACTAAACTAGGGATCACAAAATGATTTTTGTGATATGTCCCGACCGGGATTCGAACCTGGGACCTCTGGATCGTGAGCCCAACGCTCAATCACTGGACCACGGAGGCTGGATGTAAGATTGTGATCGCCGCCTTATGCTATAGTTCACCTCTAACCCCTACTCTATCATAGTGTATGTATCGATATAACGGCCTCCGTGGTCCAGTGGTTGAGCGTTGGGCTCACGATCCGGAGGTCCCGGGTTCGAATCCCGGTGGGGACATATCACAAAAATCACTTTGTGATCCCTAGCTTGGTTTGGCTGATCACCTGATTGTCCAAAAAGTAAGATGATCCGTGCTTCGGAAACCACGTTAAGCCGTTGGTTACTACTTACTAATGTAAGTAAGTAGTCGTTACATGAGCCATGTCAGGGGCCTTTGGCGGCTCAATAGTAACCCTGACACCAGGGTTGATGAGGTTGGTACTCCACCTCACAACCCACACGATAGAAGAAGACAATCTTACATGTCACAGTGACACAGCTCATGATATAAGGCCTACATAACGCAAGCTTAAAAAAACAAAATCCATCGATACTCTGCTGGTGTGCTCTAGATTGGAAGCACTACTGGTAACTACCAATTAAATGCCACATGAGAACGTTTTTATCTACAGCGACTGCCGAGGAAGTCGCGCGATAGTAGACCGCAACCTTCCTGCTTCTAAGTGATATGTTCACGGGCTTTTTGGAATAACATATAGGCCTCGGGATACAGATTTACTGTCCGTGGTGTAGTGGTTAGAACGCTGGTCTTTCGATCTGGTGGTTTGGGTTCAATTCCGTTGCATAACGGTTGCCTCCACACATCGACTAGGTCGTGTTTAGTATCAACTACAATAGTTTCCAACTAGTCAAATCAGTTACTTTGTACTAAACGTCAAAACAAGAAATTGCTATGGAATTTGTATGAAAAACCAACCTGTGACGTCATAGAAAAACGTGATAAAATGTCTTATTTATAATTACATTTATTTTTAATAAAATTCATAAATAAGTTAAATAGAAGGAAGAAAACGTTTTTTGACACCTTTAAATCTGTCTTTATTTAGAAATCAGAATTTCAGATTTTCTTTTTCTTTGACCTTTTTGTAATCGCTAAAACACATTTCTTATGATGGTACAACGAACGACTTCAGTGGTCCAGTGGTTTGAGCGTTGGGTTCACGATCCAGAGGTCCCGGGTTCACATCCCGGTGGGGATACATCACGAAAATGACTTTGTGATCCCTAGTTTGGTAATAGAACATTACAGGCTGATCACCTGATTGTCCGTAAGAAAGATGATCCGTGCTTCGGAAGGCACGTTAAGCAGTTGGTCCCGGTTACTACTTACTGATGCAAATTAGTAGTCGGTACATGAGTCATGTCAGGGGCCTTTGGCGGCTCAATAGTAACCCTAACACAAGGGTTGATGGGGTTGGTAATCCCACTCACAACCCACACGATAGAAGAAAATGATGAAACAAAAAAAAAACGATTTTAAATTTTTCCCTTTACTTGTGCTGTATGACTTTTCTTCTAGCCAAATTTCACTGTTCTAAGTCAGTACTACATAGGCACACCTCGTAAACTTCATGCAAACAACCTCGTTTTACACAGACACTACACATTGACATTATCGTACACGCGCATCTGTGTGTGTGACGTCTGACACCATACGATTCAAGTCCAAACTATGTTCGATGGGGGGTGAGGTAAACCTAGTTCAGACGCTGGTGGGGAGCGGAGAGGTGGCGTTCTATACGTAGTATCAGAAGTCAGAATCATTTTGAATCAGAATCATTTATTCAACGTAATTATCATTTTATTAGGGTTCCCCGCAGACGTGAACGAAGTTGTCGTAAGAAGGATACTTTTTACATCTCTAGTTCTAAAACTTCATATGCTCAAAACATGTTTATTAAACGTGCTTGTAAATTATACAACATGAATAAGAAACTTCAAAATGTTGATATATTTTGTAACTCTTTATACTCAGTAAAAAAAGCCTTCAAGGCCATATAATGCTTTAGGATAGTCTGTACTTGTTTATTTAGTCTATATTATGTTTCTTTTTTATTGTCTTTTTGAATGTTTTTTTATTATTATTATTAATTCTCTTTAAAGGGATAACTCTTTTAACGATTACTTACGTCAAGATATTCAGTAATCTGCATCTTTAATGTGTATCTTTGACTTTGGAACCATCCATATTGTTTGTTCTTTAATCTTTTGTTATTGTATGTTTATTATTTTTTATTAAAGTAAACTACCCTAGATAAATTAAAATGGAAGTAGTAAGTAATTTAAGTTACAGACCACATTGTTGTTAATTATAATTAATTAAGGAAACTATAGGTCTAAACTAATTACCATAATGTAATACTTTCATGTAAATGACCGTTTGTTTCTTAATATACATAAAAAAAATGGATAACATTTCTGAATTTACGTCATATCGCAAGGTGTTTTTCGAGGAGAAGAAATGACAACAAACTGCAACAACAACACATCTTTTAAATCAATGAGGGTATACATTACAAGTTATTTAATAACTAGAGGAACACATTCAGTACCAGACATTTTTATCATTTAGGTAATCATTGGTGCTAATTCCTGTAAATACCATCTAATTTTATTTTAAGTTATATCTGTCAGTTTCTTATCCGCCGAAAAGGAAAGGGACGGGTAATCGACAAGCATAAAATTTATGGAACACACGTCAATTTTAAGCACAAATCTAAACCAACCGTCTAAAAATTTTACATCCGTCAATAACCCGACACAGTTAAGTAGACAGCACGTCAAACGGATTGCATACCAGCGACGTACCTTTTGATTCGCCCGGGTTATTCATTCATTTACTCATTCTTCCTAAAATTAAGAGCTGTGAATCATCCGTCCCTTTCCTTTTCGACGGATATGAAAATGACGGATATAACTTAAAATAAAATTAGGCGGTGTCTGCAGGAATCGGGGCCATTAATCTTATAATAAGCTTTTTTACATAAAGTAATTATTATTCCTTATTCTATGCCACAGGATTTCATTCCTCTTTTAAATGTATGAAAATAGGCTAAAATAGCTGTTTTTTTGCGTTGATTTAGAAGGACCGGAAACATACGTATTTGATGTTAATTTCAAGTTGATATCAGGGGGGTTAAAAAGGCCACGTCGAAACAAAAAGCAATATTGCTATTTGACATTTGTTTGCATTGCACACATACTTTTATTTGCTTTTTTTTATTTGACGTTACTTATTGTAGATTTGCCGCATATGGCTACTTGGCCGGATAAATGGGGAGCGCTGAAGGCTCTCACCCGGCGTTTTATATGCGCAAATGTCAAATTGCTTTTTTTTTTGACGTGACTTATTGTAGACTTGCCGCAGATGGCATTAACTACTTGGCCGGTGACAAATTGCAATATTGCTCTTTTAGATGAATTGCTTCTTCTGTCTGTTTGTTCCTAGGCTACACAACCGATCATTTGGCCTAAACTTCTGGAGCTCCTGTACACTGAAAATGTGTATTTCCCAACCCTGACGCTGGGAAAATTGTCCCTGTTGACAGAAGACATTTAGAAAAAAAAAAAAGAAAAACTTCGATGTGGCTTTTTTAACCCCCCTGTACGCGTCTCCGAGTAAATAAATGGTCTCGACAGACTAACGGACAGACGGACGAACAACAAAGTAATACTATAATAGTTTCGTTTTTCCTATTGAAGTTCGGAACCCTAAAATTGGTAAGTTATTTCTAAGTTGACTTGTTGTTCTAATTTTACTCTTTCCTTCGAGAAGCCGTTTCAGTTGCTTGATTCAAATTGTTTGAAATTCACTCTTTTGTTCGATTTATTTCCTGGTGTTTTGTTTTGAAGAGCTTTCTAGGCTTCGAAGTCACGTGGCAAAAGAAAGGTTAAAATGTGCATACGGTTGTATGTGTTAAGCTTTACGAGCATTTATTAATTCGTGTTTGATTGTTCTATTAGTGTTATGTACAAGGTTTGTTTTTCTTACGAATTAGTGGTGTGTAATAGAAGTGTGTAATGATGCTGTGATTGAGCGTTGGGCTCATGATCCGGAGGGCCCAAGTTCGAATCCCGGTGGGAACGCGTCTTACAAATGACTTTGTGAGACTGCCCTCAATTTGGTCAGGTCATTGCAGGCTGAACTCATCTAACTGTCCGAAAAATGAGATACGTGTTTTGGACACGTTAAGCCGTTAGCCCCGGCTACTACTTACTAAGTATAGCAAGTGAGCCTTGTTAGCGGCCTATGCTTAATAATAACCCTGATACTAGGGTTGCTCTTCTTCTTCTATCGTGTGGGTTGTGAGGTGAATTACCAACCTCATCAACCCTGGTGTCAAGGTTATTATTGAGCCGTCAAAGGCCCCTGACATGGCTCATGTAACGACTACTTACTTACACCGGTAAGTAGTAACCGGGACCAACAGCTTAACGTGCCTTCCGAAGCACGGATCATCTTACATTCGGACAGGTGATCAGCCTGTAATCCTAATCAAACTAGGGATCACAAAGTGATTGTTGTGATATGTCCCCACCTAAAATCACTTTCGTTTCCTCCACTCTTATCAAAGACTTCCTTATTCGCCGAGGCATAATCTTAAAAAGTTAGCTGACTTAAATGAAGCAGTAAAGACGTCAACGGTCAAAATCTTAAAAAAAACAGACAAACAAGTGACCGAAATAATTTAGCTCAGAGCTACAGTTTTAGAATAATAAGTGCAGTTTAGCCAAAACAACGCAATGCAGGTGGGTCGATGACCTTTTATTTAGGTGAGGTAAATGGTACTGTGATTGTCCGAGTTTATGATATAATATATTTTTCGTGTTTCCCTTTTTTATTCGGTGTTTCACATTTGAACAACCTCAGTGTTCTAGTGGTTAGAGCGTTGGGCTCACGATCTGGAGGTCCGGGTTCGATTCCCGATGGGAACATCATCGAAATCACTTTGTGAGACTGTTCTTTGTTTAGTAAGGACATTGCAGGCTTGAATCACCTGATTGTTCGAAAAAGTAAGGTGATTCCGTGCTTCGGAAGACACGCTAAGCCCTTGGTCCCGGGCTACTAGCCCAAATACCTCCACCAACCCGCAGTGGAGCAGCGTGGTGGCGTATGTTCCATACCCCCTCCGGTTGATTGAGAGGAGGCCTGTGCCCAGCAGTGGCACGTGTGTATAGGCTGTTTATGTTTATTGTTTTGTTTCACATTGGTTAAAGGAATTGTGGTTGGAATTGCCTTGGCATCTCTGGGAGTAAGAGATACTTATTAAAAGGGGTAGACAGTCATTCTCTGGTTATAAACGCAAGTTTAAATGTATCTTACTATGGATATTTTTTTGTTTATTTTTGCAATAAAATGTAGGTATTGATTTACTCAAGGGCCACAGAATACTAGGCTCACACCGCGACTTGGAGTGAATGAGATCCTATTACTCAGGGCGTTCATCACCTTCACTTCGACAAACATGATTTCCGTTTTATTTCTCTTGACATTTTGTGGAAATTTTTAATTATGTTATTGTCTTATTCAGGTTGTTACGTCCTTTTAAAGTAAAAAAAATATATTCAATTATATTATTTTATTTTTTCTAACGATTTTTTTTATATGGTCACTGGCCGGTACACCCTATAATACACGTTAAAACACATTCGTATGCGCAATGCGTGCTTGAAAACATGCCCGAATTCTTGAAATACCAAGTCGAGTAATGTACCTACGATGCAATTTAAGGAAAACGCCCAACTGTCGGCTATTAGCGGGGTACGGAGCGGAAGTACAACCCGGACACTCTATTAAAGTCTCATCCTTACCATGCTATAAAAAAAAAAACAGTAGGCTCTGCAAGGTAACCGCGCCGCGCGCGGCGCGAATTATATCGAGGCTTTCGATCAATAGCCGTTCGTTAGACGTCCATTTACGTAGATAGCATTCGTATCGTTCATTGGTCGAAGCGCTCTATATAATTCGCGCCACGCGCGGCGCGGTTGTCATGCAGACCCGGCTGGTATGCTCAAAAGTGACAGCTAACATTTCAAAGTTAGCCCAGCTGACATCCCACCCCGCGTTGCCATTTATAAAAAAATAAATTACCCACGACCAAAGTTTTTATGTCTTTAACTTTGCAAAGAAATTCTGAACTTTCAGTAAAAGAGTTAGGTACTTACAGTTTGAATGATTTTTATATATGTGACAAAAAATAGTAATTAAACACATTAGTCAGTAATTCACTTTTTCAATAATAAAATTTACGTCCTTGGAATGCTGGAGGTACCAATTTGATGGTAACACTTACGTCATCAATAGGCTAGCAATGGCGGCTTGTCATAGGATTGAGCGTACCTGGTTTTCTTTTACCATGATCCTTACAGTGCGAGGGAGATACCTGCGTGCTCTCCCTCTAACTCCTTAGCGCCTTACAGACTTAAACAGTAAAGTAAGACCCAGAAAGGATGAGTTCGGCGCCCGATACAACGGCCCCAATTCCTGCAGACACATCCTTATTTTATTTTAAGCTATACCTGTCATTTTCTAATCCGCCGAAAAGGAAAGGGACGGATAATTGAACAGGTGATCAGCCTGTAACGGCCTAACCAAACTAGGGATCACAAAGTGATTTTTGTGATATGTTCCCACCGGACACTTAATAAGACACGACGAATTTATTAAAACACATCATAGAAGGGAAGCTACAAGGAAAGAGAGGGTGGGGAAGAACAAGAGCTTATATGGAACAGATTAAAGAGAAGGCGAACGTCGTGTCTTATAAGGAAGTGAAGGAATTGATATTTGATAGACAAGAATGGAGAATGCTACACCGACAAGAGCGTGGCTCTTAAATTAGTGATGTGACGTCCCCACCGGAATGGTAACGGGGGACCTCCGGAACACGGGTGTGGTACGGTCGGGTGTGGTATAATGCGACGCGATATACTTAGCAGAATTTCTTTATCGCCGACAGTAAGACAGGCGACTTGTGTAACGGAAGACGAATAAAAAATGTCGATTGATGTAATATGAGAATAGGATGTTTACTGAATTCCTTCATTAATCTTATCTAATTACATCGACATTTCCTAATTACTTACACAAAACTATACGTCAAAAGCGACCTGTTGTTTCTAACTGGAAATGTGACGTTATATATTTATTTAAAAGCATTAAAAAAATAATTAAAAAAGCTATTAATTAAAATAATTAAAAAAAGCTATTAATTAAAATAATTAAATAGTTAATTAATTTAAATTAATAAAATTGTATTATTATAATAAAATTGTGAATTTTAAAATGTTAATAATTTTTATTAAAAAAGAAGCCAAATCAACCCAAACATGTCATATACTCTCAACATGATACGTATATAAGCTCCTTGATTGGGTTAGTCAGAGGTAGGAATATTCGCACGATGAGCTAAGGACCCATGTCTCACCAAACTTGCTGAAAGTAAAAATATACATACATAAACTTACACCTACATTCCACCGGGGTTAGCAAACATTAAGGAATTCCATTTGCTTCGATCATGACACGCATCTCTTCATCATCATCAATTTAAGAGCCACGCTTTTGTCGGTGCAGCATATCCATGCTACTTTTTTAGGGAAAAATAGGGCAGTGGTTTCCCTCTTGCCTTCCACCCCGCAGTACTATGTCTGACGCAAGTGGGCTGGCGCCCAGAGTAGTCTATTACAAAGCCATCCTCCGCCTCTGTATAGTACTGACAGTTACTGCTGCCCTCAGTCAGGTTCCAGGTTACAGTCCCTGTGACTTGCCCCTTCCGTCCTGTATTACCAAGACCAAATGCCCGCTTCTCTTGCTCACCAATCGTTTCATACACGCACGCCGGTTCAGAGAATCGAAAGAAAGTAAATAATGATTAATCAAATCAAATCAAATATACTTTATTGCACACAACATACAAAACAAATTAACACAGATGATGATAGATACAGTACATTCTGGCGGCCTTATTGCTAAGCAGCACTTTCTTCCAGGCAACCAGTGAAGGAATGTAGTGAAGTATGCCAAGAACGAAGGCAAATGGTAATTCACAGTCTCTGGTTCTCTTCTTACCCCGGTGGGAATGTGGCGTGAGCAGTGATAAGTCGCTCCAAGGAGGAAAAGTTATTTATAAAGAGCTTTATTGTCAAGTTTTAGCCTTATAGGATCAGGGTAGAAGAAATAACGGTTTGAAGAGTTAACGGCCTCCGTGGTCCAATGGTTGAGCGTTAAGATCAGAGGTCCCGGGTTCGAATCCCGGTGGGGAAATATCACAAATATTACTTTGTGATCTAGGGATCCAAACTAGGGTTTGGTATGGACATTACAGGCTGATCAATTGTCCGATAGTAAGATGATCCATGCTACGAAAGGCACGTTAAGCCGTTGGTTCCGGTTACTACTTACTAATGTAAGTAAGTATTCGTTACATGAGTCATGTCAGCGGCCTTTGGCGGCTCAATAGTAATCCTGACACTAGGGGTGATGGTAATCCACCTCACAAGAACTGACGACGTACACGAGAGAAGATAAAAAAGTTTTTACAACAGAAACAATATTTCCGGGAATAGCACTTCACTGGGCGTAAGCTTATGTTTGTATGCGAATGACAATCGCAACCTCACCTCAATTTATCAAGCGCACAATAGGCCAATAGGGTCTAAATGACACTATGGAGCTGCTACATTGACACGGCCGCTAACGAGTCCATGTCAAGGGCCTAATGGCCAAATTTCTGCCAGCCAACAATACCAACGTTTATACTACTAAATAGAGCGTTGTGTCACATGCAACGTAATTTACAATAATTTCGAGTTGTTAGCTTGTCGTTACGGCTATTCTATGGTGTAGTAAAGTTGCGCCATGTTTTGTTTACTTTGTTAAATGGAAATGAAGAATTATGAGTCACCCTGTGACCCAACTCGGCGTCACCTGGGTACATTCTTTAACCTGTGGCCATAGAATAAGGAATAATACTATGTATAGAACGGTCTGCGGACGCGCTCGGTCTGCGATTGTTGAAGTTAAGCAACTTTCGCAAAGGCCGGTCATAGGATGGGTGACCACAAAAAAAGGTTTTCTGCTCTAGCTCCTCCGTGCTTTGGAAGGCACGTTAAGCCGTTGGTCCCGGCTGCATTAGCAGTCGTTAATAACCATCAATCCGCACTGGGCCCGCGTGATGGTTTAAGGCCCGTTCTCCCTACTCATATCCATCCATAGGGAGGGCCCGTGCCTCTGCAGTGGGGACGTTAATGGGCTGATGATGATGATAGAACGGTAACTGTCCGCCCCGCACCTTCTTCTATCGTGAAGGTGGTGAGGTGGATTACCAACCCCATCAACCCTGGTGTCAGGGTTACTATTGTGCCGCCAAAGGCCCCTGACATGGCTCATGTTACGACTACTAACTTACATCAGTAAGTAATAACCGGGACCAACGGCTTGCCGTGCCTTCCGAAGCACCGATCATCTTTCTCTCGGACAATCAGGTGATCAGCCTGTAATGTCCTTTAACCAAACTAGGGATCACAAAGTGATTTTCGTGATGTGTCCCCACCGGGATTGGAACCCGGGACCTCCGGATCGTGAGCCGAACGCTCAAACCACTGGACCACGGAGGCCGTTAGACCCCGCATCAATAGGCTGGTATAAAACGAGTCAAATCAGTTACTTTTTACGGATGAAAAGGGGATGGAATATGTGTGTGCGCGATAACCGAAATCCACGCGAATGGAGTCGTGTGCCGAAATTGGAAAAGCAGTAAATATATTAAAAGCTAAAATTAAGCTAAAGTTGTTGTTATTACTTAAACTAAAGTTGATGGTAGGGCTGGCAGAGGAAGACCTAGAAGGACTTACATGGACCAACTTGGAAATGCCTTTAGAAAAGGTTTAGCACGGTCTACTCTGAACCGGCGTGCGTGTATGAAGCTATTGATGAATGTGAAGGAAGCAAGAGAAGTGTGCCAGGATCGAAGCAAATGGAATTCTATAGTCTCTGCTTACCCCGGTGAGAAATACGCGTGAGTTTATGTATGTGTGTATATTAAAGCTAAAGGTGAACGCGACTGAACCGGTCATAATTGTTTATTTTAATGTTAGTTTTAGAAAAACCGGACCTGTCAAATCTTCAGGTTAGGTAAGCAGACCTGTGAGAAACGGAATAATGCTAGGGAGATGATGAATATTCGTTTTTAGAAAGAAAGGAAGAAACGTTTATGATAAAGGGATACCACAGTCATAAATAAAAAGCAGAACACGGAAAAACACATAACTAACAATCAAAACACGTAATAAAAACAACTTACACGAGAGAGTACAAAAGAATAGACAGTAAACATTAAGACAAATTGTAATTGAGTGTATGGACTGGTCAACAAAGGTGGTGGTGTCTTTTATAAAAGGGCCTTTTTAAAAGGGTTTTAAGTGCAAAAAAGATTTTTTTTTTGACGTGATTTATTGTAGATTTGCCGCAGATGGCATTAACTACATAGCCGGACAAATGGGTTGAAGGCTCTCACCCGGTACAACGTTTAAGACAACGGGCCTGAGGGTGCCCAGTTGGGCGCGAACCTCGGCTCAGGGCGTCGTCTAAGAGGAAAAATATTTGAAAGAATTAATCGACCCTAGTGGGTCGATGGCGATATGCGCTGATTGAGGGAAATCGTCGACTACGCAGGCGGGGTCGGTATCGGGGTCCTGAAGTGTTGGGTGTCGCGAGCTGATTGGCTGCCTCTATGGCTAGAGTAATCGGGTCGTCGGGATCGTATATTAGATACGATCCGATACAGTGTAAGAAAGAGTTTTGTATTGTATTGAACGGTTATCCCCGAGTACGCGCCGAAGTCATCGCAATTTGTAAATCTATGTATATGAAATTCAAATTCAAATTCAAAAATATCTTTATTAAGTAGGTTTTTACATAACGAACGTCTCATCCGCCTAAAACTACTGCAGCTTCTCACAACCTGTATAGCCGGGGAACAGAAGCTGCAAGAAAAACCACGGCACAGGGCCCTAGACCTTCTTTAAAAAAAAATCGTATGCACGCACGACCCGCATTTTACCGCAAAATGCGATGACTTATTCGCGTGCAGCTCCTCCGCGCGACTAGGTGCGCGTTCACCTCAAATCACCAACACAAAAGAACAGGTAGGAGAGTGGTAATTGAGTCGGTTCTCGTTACCTATTCATTAGTCAACAGCCTGCCAACTTTCCTTTGACGACACAATGCGGTCTTACTGTAAAATAGCGACTAATTATTGGCTATTTCTCACATTATGCCGGTACAAGATAACTTCAGCGGTGCCACTTCAAATAGGGTAGTTTCTAGTCAAATTAATCACTTTTGACTAAACTTCAAAACACGAAAGTACTACGGAATTTGTATGAAAAAGCAACTTGTGACGACATTCAAAAACGTGACAAAATGTCGAATTTATAATTACATTTTTTTTACGTATGTTTCTGATTATGCGACAAATTGATTGATATATATCCATGTTTACCAACATTGGTCGAGCAGGCGCCATAGTCCCCCATAGCTCCAGTATCCCCCAACCCAATAGCCCAGTTCCCTTTGTTCCCATAATCTGCAATAGTCCTACACGAACCGGGGATTGTCTTTGGGTGCACTCCCATAGTGCATACAGGGATAATCGCCGGTTGGTGTCACACCACATTTAGATTAAACTGTCTTAAGGGGCCTCTACGTGTTGGCTTCGGCCCCACGCACGCCTTCCAAAAGTCCGGGCCTCCATAGGCCCGAGATATGAAAAAGACATATAATAATAATAATATATATTACATTTTTCTTTATTAAATATGTTTATTTTTTTCTTTATTAGTCATAAATAAGTGAAATAGAAAAAAGAAAACGTTTCTGACACCTTTAGGTCTTGATATATAGAACATGCGAACTCAAAAGTGAGAGGCAAGCGTTCTGCCAACTGGGCTACCACACGGCTCACGACAAGGTTCTAATAATATTTAATAAAATGTGACCCCGCCAAAGTGCTCCCCCGTCTTGCGTAGCGTTTGTCAGTTGACAAACGATTCCGTAATATACTAAACTGCCGGTCCTTTTTCATATATTGTCCCACTTCATATTGTCCTGTCTGTTAGTTTTTCTTGATGAATAGTCTACTTTACTTAAAGTTTCTACTGAATTTTGAGGAAAAGTTCAGGACTGGTTGTGTGGGTATCAACCCCAGGACACTCATATGGCGAATAAGTATTCACGTTTTTTTGTGTTCCACTTCCCTTTTATGGAATTACTTTCCCATGACAGACATATCACAAAAACCACTTTGTGATCCCTAGTTTGTTTAGGACATTACAGGCTGATCACCTGATTGTCTGAAAGTAAGATGATCTGTGCTTCGGAAGACACGTTAAGCCGTTGGTCCCGGTTACTACCCACTGATGTAAGTTAGTAGTCGTTACATGAGCCATGTCAGGGGCCTTTGGCGGTTCAATAGTAACCCAGGGTTGATGGGGTTGGTAATCAACCTTACAACCCACACGACAGAAGATGATGGAATTACTATAGAACAATTATAAAAATGGGTTTGTAAATTGTGTACGTTTTCATAGCAACGCTCCTGTATAGGCTACGTAAATTACGCACGAGGATGTATACGTTTTCACGGATATTTTTATACCCTTGTAGTAATAAGGTCGTAGCGAACCTTAATAATACTAACACATCCAAATAGCCGCGTACGAGAATATCAAACGCCTTCCATAGTTCTAAACAGCTAGCAACAGACGCCACTAAACGGTCACCCACGTCCTTTTCCCTATCAGATCGATTCTACTAAACCATAGCCTTACGTTTAACTCTACTTACAATAAACGTCTGTGTGAATACAAATACGATAAGAGCATTCCCTATCGGTCGTTGAAAATACCGTTATCCTTATTAACCTACCATTTAAAACGCCTACAGAGTACCTTTAAGTAGACTAATAACAGTGCACTCTCGAACTCGACAGGTTATTTTAGCGGACGTTAAGCGACTTATGAAAAAGGACATTTGAAATACCTGGCAGGTTTGAATGAGAGTGCTATTTAAATTGGCAATGCAGCAAGGCGCGTGCGTAAACTGACGTCAGACGAATTCCTTCGAGGAGGAAAATTATGCGACCGATTCGCAGAACTCACTAGCACTATTTACGGCGCCACAATTTTATATTTACTGCCTATAAATTTAATGCAATCCAAATGGAATTTTATTTCGTCAAATAAGAGACCTAAACAGCTAGTATTTAGGTTTATTAACGGCAAACTAAACATGGCGTAGTGAGGATTTTGCGCGGGAAACTGACGCCAGTGAGTCAGTGACTGTTTGTATTTGGAATGCATTCGTGAGAGGCTTAAGGACTTGTGAATGGAATTTTAAAAGGACTTTTGAGAAATAGAAAGGATTTAAGTACACGTATCCGGAAAACCCTAGCGACAAAAAGGCACGTAAGATTTATTTAATTTTTATTTTTTCAATTTCACTAGTTACAACGAACTTTTTTACAAACAATCAATAAATAAGCTTTTTTTTAATTATAAATATTTCGAAAGGTTTAGTACGATCTACTCTGAACCGGCGTGCGTGTATGAAACGACTGATGAATGTGGAGGAAGCAAGAGAAGTGTGTCAGGATCGAAGCAAATGAAAAGGAAATAGGTGTGAGTTTATTTATGTACGTATTTTGAATAAGTATTCAAATAAGTAGATGACGAATAAACTGAAATTGAGATCTCGCTTCTGATCGAAAATGGCGGGAGTTTTGCACCGATATCACTACATAGTATAAAACAAAGTCGCTTTTTCTGACCCTATATCCCTATGTACGCTCAAATCTTTAAAACTACGCAACGAATTTTGATGAGGTTTTTTAATAGATAGAGTTATTCAAGAGGAAATTTTATATGTACAATAACATCTATTAAATAGTGGAGAAATACTGTTATTTTTGAGGTTTTTAATGTGATGTCGTAAATAATTTCATTTTTTCCTCAGCATTGCAACCGAGCGAAGCCGGACCGGGTCGGTAGTAACGAATAATTGGAGTTGAGATCTTGCTTCTGATTGAAAATGCCGGGACTTTTGCATCGATATTTAACATAAAGCCAACAAGATAACAACAACGATACCCAGATTTCTGTTTTTTATTTGATATATTTTCATACGTCCTTTTTAAAACATACAACTATATTCCTAATTAGGGTAGTTAGAGGTACATTCAACTGATTATACTCACTTGAGCTTTGTTTGTTTGTGTTTTTTATCAAGTTGGTCTAACAGAAAGCTCGGTGAGGTACTTAGTTCATCTTGCGATGGATGTACCTCTGGCTAGCCCAATTATTATTACGATAGAGTATAAGTACGAGTCATTTATGTTTTATCATCATAAACAGCTTATAATAAACAAATCAAGACCTACGACTGATCCAGGAAACTATCGTCCAATATCGGTACTACCCGTCATGTCTAAGATATTCGAAAAAATAATATATGATAGACTGAACGCCCACCTAACGTCCATTGATTACCTATATGAGGGACAGTATGGATTTCGTCCAAAGTCCAATACACTATCAGCAACTATTGACCTGGTTACCAAAATCAAAACTAGTATAGACCAAAAACAAATGGTGTTGGGTGTCTTTATAGACCTTAAAAAGGCGTTCGATACAATTAGTCACAATATCTTGATAGAAAAGCTCAAAAATATTCGTATCAATGGAGCTGCCCTTGATATGTTCAAAACATATCTAGAAAACCGTTTACAAGTTGTGAAAATTGAACAAAACCAAAGCTCTTTGAAACCCGTAACATGTGGCGTCCCCCAAGGATCTGTTTTAGGGCCCCTTCTATTCTTAATATATATCAATGATATACACGAAATCGGATTGAGGGGACAGCTTACGCTATATGCGGACGACACGTGCTTGTTCTACTTCGGCAGCGACGTTCATGCTATAGTGGAATCTGCTCAAAATGATTTAAATAAACTTAATGCTTATTTCCAAAATAATTTGCTAACAATCAACACGGCTAAATCAACGTACATTATATTCTCCGCAATCAATAAAAAAATTGCTAGTTTCAAACCCTTAACAATAAATGGTGACATCCTTAATGAAAAACATCAAGAAAAATACCTTGGCTTAATTTTAGATAGTCAACTTACTTGGAAACCACACTTAAAAAAAATTGAAGTCAAAATTGTCATCTTTAACTGGAGTCCTATACGGAGCTACACGTTGCCTACCGCGCCTAGTAAAATATACCATCTACAACTCACTCGTCAAACCGCACATTGACTACCTAATTGAACTATGGGGGTCGGCCGCGAAAACTAATCAGATAAACCTACAGAGGTCTCAAAATAAACTCATAAAAATACTTTTTAACTTTAAACGTTTAACTCCCACAAAGAAAATTTATAAAACGACACATATAATGAATGTCAAACAAACCTATACATACAATACCTGCCTACTAATAAGAAAAATAATAAATAAAGACCTACATTCGCAACTTACCTTCACAAAAAAAGTAACTGTACAAAAGCGTATTATGAGACGGGCTAGTTTTCTTTGCACTGGACGACCAAGGACAAATTATGGAAAAAAAAGTGTAGTTTACGAAGGAGTGCAGCTTTATAACCATCTACCCACTGAGATTAAAAATACTAAAACTCTAAATATCTTTAAAAAGGCATTAAAAGCCCACATTCTTAAACATTATTAATGGTTTTAATCGTAGTGTGAATCTTGTGTTGCTGGTGGATGGAACAATTAAAGTGTCGACGCATATGGAACACAGATACCTACCTACTAATTAGTATAGTAAGTCTCGGAATGTTATTTAAGTACCTACCTACCTTAGTCCAATTCCAATGTTGTTTAAACTACTATATTATGAAATTGATTGTTTCTCAGTAAGCGAATCAAATGTATTCTTTTGAGAAATAAAGTATCTTAAACCTTAACCTTATATACGTCCCACTGCTGAGCACAGGCCTCCCATCAATCAACCGGAGAGGGTATGGAGCATATTCCACCACGCTGCTCCACTGCAGATGGAGATGTTTCATGTTTATTAAAATGAAATCGTTTGGCGCAATAACGCTATTTATTAACATACCACCTTACCAATAAGAAATAAAGAAGCGGTGAAGGTGATTAGAGTGTATAACTATTTGACAGCCAAGCAAAGGCCAGTCGAATTATTAGATAAACTGGATTCAATTTTGCGTGGCTATCACATCATCATCACTCATTTAAGAGCCGCGATCTTGTCGGTGTAGCATTCTCTATGTTACTTTTTAGGGAATAATAGGGCAGTGGTTTCCCTCTTGCCTTCCGCCCCGCAGTACTCTGTCTGACGCGAGTGGGATGGCGCCCAGAGTAGTCTATTTCAAAGCCGTACTAGGACTCCTGTCCTCCGCCTCTGAATAGTACTGACAGTTACTGCTGCTCTCTCACACACACACATACCCCATCATATACACATACTTGGGTATAACACATCATCATCATCAGCCCATTAACGTCCCCACTGCTGGGGCACGGGCCTTCCCTATGGATGGATAGGGAGATCGGGCCTTAAACCATCACGCGGGCCCAGTGCGGATTGATGGTTATTAACGACTGCTAATGAAGCCGGGACCAACGGCTTAACGTGCCTTCCGAAGCACGGAGGAGCTCGAGATGAAAACTTTTTTGTGGTCACCCATCCTATGACCGGCCTTTGCGAAAGTTGCTTAACTTCAACAATCGCAGACCGAGCGCGCTTACCGCTGCGCCACCGAGCTCCTCAACCTCGGTATAAACACGTTCCCAGCTTATTTCTTTCTTATTGGTAAAGTGGTATTGGAAATCTCGTTTCTTTTTTAGCCCCACTCTAGAAACCAACCCTAACAATCCCTCGAAAACCATTGGGTCGACAGTGAACCCACGTACAACTGTCCAAGCAAACTTCCTTCCATTCATTCGCAGCCGAGTACGACCACACGCAAATATCCCTTGAGATTACTCATTCATAACTCCGGTTCTAACTTGAGAATCGATACTGTAGGTATTCTGTATGTATGTGTCAGCATTGGAGGTTTCTATTATCAAAAGTGTACCAGATACAGGTGAAACAGCACATAAGGTCACGACTATACAGGTTAGTGTTAGTGACAATGTAACGAATACTAAGGGGGATGATTCAGACCATGATTCTGAGCTAGTATCAAGTGTAATTACCCTCGCAAAATTCACGATTTTTTAAAAATATTTTTCAATTATATACTTTTGCGATGGAAAATTCTACTTGATATTAACTCAGAATAATCAGCTGAATCACCTGTCTCAGTATTTGTTACGATGTCACTCACACCCTATACAAGTACATACAGGTATACAAGTATGTATGGGTGTCAGTGACACCGACCCCCTCCCCCAGCCGTTCTTTTTTCAATCATAATAGAACAAAGAATAATCCTACGTATAGAATCTTCCCCGCACCAATTCGTATTGAGGCCATCCTCAACCCCTCTGGATCTTAAATTAAGCTAAGGAGTAAAGGAGAGCGCGCGCGAATTGTCTGTCTCGCTCGCAAATTTTTTTTCTAATCTTTAGGCCACATCTTCACTTGGTGGAACCATGACGTGGACGAACTTATTTGGTTGAACGAAAATATTGTCTGCGTTATAGACCTACTGTACTAATACATAGATAACTTACATATCCTCCTGTGGACCAGATTTCCAGACAATAGGTAAAGAATGTGGTATGGATTCTAAAGGACTTTGAGTTCTAAGACCATAGCGTCGCCTTATATTATAGGGCCATTTTGAGAAGAACGCATTCGATTATTGTTTAGTCAATATGAAATTAATCGAATCAAATCGAGGATTTGTTGAAGAAAATGACATCAGAATATGATCTTTCAAAAAGGCGCGTAGGTGTCCCTAGACGGCGACGGCGTGTTACCTAAAACCGTTTATGAAACAAACTCAACAGCTAAAAATTTTCCACCACAAACGGGATCCAAGAAAATTCGTTACGAGAACCGGATGCATACTTGCGGCCAAATTAAAGGCTCCGACGTTCGATAGTTGCCAAAAACAACAACAGAATTGCAGGCCAAAACCAGTTCCGATAGAATTGGTCTTTTTTGACTGAGGTCGTTCACCCGCGCGCAAAGGTTATGGGAAGAATGTCCGCCGGCGGAAATGTTGAGGCAGAAATATACGTAGCTATAGCACGGCTGTAGGACAATAGGTGTCCGTTTTATGCTTACTCCGCTTGGATTGTGCCTACTGTGCTCTAGCAATACTCGTAGTATTATAGAATAAGTTAAAACACTATGTATAGAACGGCAACTCTCGGCGCCCCACCAGCGTCTGAGCTAGATTTACCTCACCTCCCGTCGAACATAGTTTAGACTTGAATCGTATGGACGACTTACACACAAATGCGCGTGTACGATAACGTCAATGTGTAGTGTCTGTGTAAAACGAGGTTGTTTGTATGAAGTGTCCGGGGTATAGCGCGGCTGTAGGACAAATATGTGTAATATGTGTCTCCCCGCATAAATTATGTAATAATAATAATTAATAATTGTGTATTGTATTGTAAATTATGTGCCCCATCAGTGGGGACGTTAATGGGCTGGTGATGATGGTGATGAATGGCAATAGGCTCGCGCCCTATTATATGGGACTTAAACATAGCTGGCGAATAGTGGGTGTACTATACACGTCTGCCTACGTCTTCGGGGATACAAGCGTGATGCTTTGTTATGTATAAGTATGTATGTTGTGTTTAAAAATAGTAAGTAGCAGTTTCTCTAAAACTATGCACAGTCACTAGTAGCCCAGAGGGTAAGTCTTTAATTCGTAATCAGTTGATGTGGGATTCCATAAAATAAAAACTTTTGGAAGGTGTTCCGTAGTCTTAAAAGTTTGGGAACCTCTGCCTGGTGCATATTGAGGGCTTCGACCAATAGCCGTATGATGTTTATCTGCGAAGATAGTATTCGCTGCCTGGATATTTCGACGCGACGCGGTTGCTGTGCTGCGGGGGTTGGGCTATTCAATAGGGTTTGCATCAAAAGTTGTAAGAAGTTTTCTATTACTTTTAGCTCAGTCTATCCTTTTACGGTTGGCGGCCGTAAGAATCTGTCTCTAGGTATCCAAGTATGTAATACCTACTATTGTATTATCAGCAGTAAGTTCCTATATTTGCAAATTAACGTCTCATTTTGAATTCAGTATTTAAGGAAATAATGTTTTGTAGATAAGAGCTGTATTAAATATGCATATTTATGGCATCTGCCATGGGGGAAATCCTGCGTTGTGTTGCCAGATATGTAATTAGGTAGTTCATTCGTTTAAAGTTTATGCAAGTAAGTTGTAGCAGAGTGCAAACTCTGCACATACTGGCATCTGCTTTTCACCGCCAATCAATTTAAATTTCGAAATTCTCATTCCATTCCACAATTCCTTTTATTCTGCTCTGACTCATTACATCCGCGATCTTGATAAGAGTAACATCTATATTGCTTAAATGTGGCCGTGTCCACTATCATTAACTGTGATCTACGTGTCCATTGCATCTTATTTTCTTCATATTGTATTCTATATATTATCGTTCAACTGTACCTTTTTTTGAGTCCGTGCTTCGAAGGGTACGTTAAGCCGTTGGTCCCGACTATTAGCTGTAAAAAACACCTCCACCAACCCGCATTGGAACAGCGTGGTGGAGTATGCTCCATACCCCCTCCGGTTGATTGAGGGGAGGCCTGTGCCCAGCAGTGGGACGTATATAGGCTGTTTATGAATGTTATGTATGTGTAGTATGTAAGTTCCTGTTTGTGAAGTGCCAATTAATAAACTGTTTACTGTTCGACTCCTGTCTTAGGTATTACTACTACTACCTACTCCTGTCGTACTACTCTGCCGGCACGTCGGGACTCCCGGCCTCCGCCTCCACCAGTCGTGCCGGAAGGTACCTAGTTATGAAACGCTCCTGACGATCCGATTACTCTAGCCATAGAGGCGGCCAATCAGCTCGCGACAACAAACACTTTATGACCCGCCGGCGTGGTCGACGATTTCCCTCATTCGCCGCGTACCACTATCGACCCTCAAGGGTTTTCAAATATTATCCCCTCTGAGGATGCCCTGAGCCGAGGATCGCGCCAAACTGGACACCCTCAGGCCTGGTATCTTGAATTTTAGTCTCGGTCTGATCCGCCTAAAAATACTGCAATTTTTCAATCTAATCTCCAAACGTACCAAATGGATTTAAATGAGGGTTTTTATATGATCCGTATTTTTCTAAGAATACGATATAGTCATTGCAAAGAGACGATATCGGGTTTTACTGTTAAATAATTGCTAGTAGAGAATATTACAAGTAAAAATCGTTTGCTCTTATGCAAATTAGCGAGTTCACACTTCAGACAAATAATTACCATTGTTACACAGACGTCAAATGCAGGAACAAGTATTGGGGACTTTTTATATAATAATATCACTAAAAGTAGATAACATAACAAAGCATCACGCCTATATCCTCGAAGGGGTAGGCAGAGGTATATAGTAATGTATAATACGCACCTACTCATCGCCAGCAGAGTTTAAGTCCCATATAAAGAGCGAGCCTATTGCCTTTGCCATTATTGAATTGTTACAAGGTTTGCGTACGTGCGTGCGTGTGTGCGTGCGTGTATGTCAGTGTGTGTGTGTGTGTGTGTGTGTGTGTGTGTGTGTGCGTGCGTGTGTTTGCGCGTGCGTGTGTGCGTTTGTGTGTGTGTGTGTGTGTGTGTGTGTGTGTGTGTGTGTGTGTGTATGTGTGTGTGTTGTAAATGTATCGTACTAATATTATTTAATTTTCTATCTAATTCATTTACTGAATACGTGCCAGACTGTACGGTATTTATATGGTAATCATACGGAAAGTTAGAAAATATTTGAAATTGCATACCTACGTATTGTTTATTACCTACTACAGAAAGGGTTTTCACATTTGCACATTGTTTTAATAGACTAATTTAATTCCGTAGCATATTCAGAATTCTAAAATACGTTGTAATTGTAAAATTATACCAATCATACATAAATACAATCTAAAAGGAAGTTCGTCCTATGTATGTTCGGGCTAATAGGCCACCGAATGAATTTGCATGTGATTTTTACATATTCATTAATTTTTTACTATTGCATATTTTATTCTTTGAATTTTTACATATTTCCTCGCCTTATGGTCTGGAAGAAATCGCTTAGAGCGATATGGCCGTCATTTGCTATGTACCTAGTTAAGTCTCTTTTGTAACAATTTTCCTTTATTTTGGTGCAATAAATTATATTTTATTGATTGACTAGCTTTTGCCCGCGACTTCGTCCGCGTGGCGTGTTATATAAGAGAGAGATCTTTGTGTGTGTGGGAGTGCATACTTATGCAGTTTAGATTTTTTCATACAATTTTTTTCCTAATAACTCCCATTTTTCAAAATATTACAGCCAAAAATAAACTTTATATTTACTAAGGTATGCATGCATGCTAGATTGAATTAATTGATTGAATTGATTTTTTTTTAATTGATTGTTCATTGAGTTTTAATTTTAATACACACTTCCTCTCTTCCCTTCAACTATGCTGTGCCCTACAGGGTCCATGTTTTAGTTCCTATGCCTATGTAACACCCCATTGTACTACATGGAATGCAATAAATAATTTAATTGAATTGAAAACATCTATCTTACGCGGTTTCGATTTTTTCATACAAATGTTTTTTTCCCGCTAACTCCCGTTTCCGTGGGAATTTTGCAATAACCTGTTGCAACTAAGCTTTAAGTTAACTAAGGTACCTGCATGCCAAATTTCAAGCGTCTAACTTAAGCGGTTTAGATTTTTCATACAAAAGGATTTTCCCGCTAATTTCCGTTCCCGTGGGAATTCCGGGAATTCCTTTCTTAGTGTACCTCTACGGTACCTAAGCTATGTCCCTTCCAAATTTCAAATGCCTACGTTTAGCCGTTCAGGCTATGCGTTGATATGTCAGTCACTGAGTCAGTCAGTTTCTCCTTTTATTTAGATTTGATTTTTTTCATACAAATGTTTTTTCCCGCTAACTACCGTTCCCGTGGGAATTTTGTAATATCCTGTTGCAACTAAGCTTTAAGTTTACTAAAGTACCTGCATGCCAAATTTCAAACGTCTAACTTGAGTGGTTTAGATTTTTCATACAAAAGGATTTTCCCGCTAATTCCCGTTCCCATGAGAATTTCGGGAATTCCTTTCTTAGTGCACCTCTACGGTATCTAAGGTACCTGCGAGCCAAATTTCAAACATCTAACTTGAATGGTTTAGATTTTTCATACAAAAGGATTTTCCCGTTAATTCCCGTTCCCGTGGGAATTTCGGGAATGCCTTTCTTAGTGCACCTCCACGGTACCTAAGGTACCTGCATGACAAATTTCAAACGTCTAACTTGAGTGGTTTAGATTTTTCATACAAAAGGATTTCCCTTCACTACTCTGCTCCTATTGATTGTAGCGTGATGAAAAGTATACTATAACCTGTCCAAGAGTGTGAAGAATAATTGTACCAAGTTTCATTAAAATCCGTCCAGTAGTTTTTGTTTCTATAAGGAACATACAGACAGACAGACAGACACACAGACAGACAGACAGACAGACAGACAAAAATTTTACTGATTGCATTTTTGGCATCAGTATCGACCACTTATCATCCCCTGATAGTTATTTTGAAAAAATATTTAATGTACAGAATTGACCTCTCTACAGATTTATTATAAGTATAGATTTTTTACTGTCATATTATGATCGAAATTTCTCGAAAGGAGATTATAGGCATAGATTAAATAACAATGCTACGTATTAAACGGACACTCTCCGCCCCGCACCTATTCGTGCCGTGGCCGAGCTAGATTTACCTCACCCCCTCGCTGGGTCTCACTTTACTCTAAATGGCCATAAGCCATTGATGAGCCTTCCGCTTTATTTTAAGTTATAACTGTCACTTTCTTATCCGCCAAAAAGGAAAGGGACGAATGACGGACAGCTATTAATTTTAAAATGAATGAGTAAATAAATTAATAACCCGGCCGAATCAAAAAGGCACCTCACTGATATGCAGCCTGTTTGACGTGAGCTGTCAACTTAATTCTGTCGGGTTATAGGCCAGTGTAAAATTTTTAAGGTTTAAGTTTCTGCTTTAAATTGACGTGTGCTCGATAAATTTTACACATGTCGATTACCCGTCCTCTTCCTTTTCGCGAATAAGAAAATAACAGGGGTAACTTAAAATTAAATTTGATAGTGTGTGTTCGAATCAGCACCAAAATTATTATTGGGTAGACAGTTACAGTTCATATACGCTTCAAAACAAAGTATTAACAGAATTCAGTTCCTAAAACACGTATCACTTTCTATTTCAGTATGCGAACTACGGAAGCGCCAGCAGTAGGTTATCAGGTCAAAGTGCAGTAGGGTCGTTCTTCTTTTTTATCGACAATAAAAAGACATTTTCTCGATTTATCGGATTTAACATCTTTAAAATTATAACGGCAATAAATATTTTAAAACATCATATAAAGATGTGTCTGTAGAGGACTATTTAGTTGTTCTCTTTATCTCGGTAACATACTTTTCTTTGCAGGCGCATTCCAAAAAATATTGTGACAGAGTGGCCCTTTTCATCGGAGACAGCATTTCAATTTACCACTCTGTCACAGAATTTTGTGAAAAACGATCAAGCTACGTTAATAACTAATTGAGGAACCGATTAGTATTTTGCTTGTATTTTTAGTATAATAAGATAACTATATTTTTGGACAATCAAAACATCAAATAAAATTCTAAAACATAACTTATCAGAAGCAGAACGAAGGACAGGTCATTGTCGATAAAAAAGAAGAACGACCCAGTAACTTACCACGTAGGCTGACAGGTAATCAATGCCTACGTCGCTAGGTAGGAACTACTGTGAAACATTGCCATAAAGAACACAACACACAAACACAGTCACACATTCTTCTTCTATCGTGTGGGTTATGAGTATCCGCGGATATCCGAGATAAAAGAAAAATCCGTATCCGTATCCGTGTCCGTTACTTTTCACGCGGATCTTTTACGGATCTTTTTCAGGTGATTAAGAAGAATTATTAAATAAAAATCTATAAAATTCCACGGTGTCACACTTAACCATAACCAAAACAATAGTACTACCCGCGCAATGCAAGTTAAAACGTGTCCTGCCTGACGTTGCGGCGAGCGAAGACGTCAACTATCGTTTCAAGGTCGCTGGCGCCGACACCAATCGAATAATATCGAATAAGAAAATAAAGATCCGTATCCGTATCCGTATCCGCGGATCTTTACACTATCCGCGGATATACATTTTTAACGATCCGGCACATCACTAGTTATGAGGTGAATTACCAACCTCATCAACCCTGACATCAAATGACTATGTGAGATTGGTCAGGACATTGCAGGCTGAAATCAGTGATTGTCATGAGACCCACCAACCCGCCGTTGAGCAGCGTGGTGGAGTATGCTCCATACCCCCTCCGGTTGATTGAGGGGAGGACTGTGCCCAGCTGTGGGACGTATATAGGCTGTTTATGTTATGTTATGTACGTGTTTTCGACACGTTAAGCCGTTGGCCCCGGCTACTACTTACTAAGTATGTTTAATAGTAAGGCCTATGCTTAATAATAACTCTCTTCTTCTTATCGAGTGGGTCGTGAGGTGGAATACCAACGTCATCAGCTCTGGTGTCAGGGTTATTATTGAACCGCCATAAGCCCCAGACATGGCTCATGTAACGACTACTTACTTACACTAGTAAATAGTAATTGGGACCAACGGCTTAACGTGCCTTCCGAAGCACGGACCATCTTACTTTTTGGACAATCAGGTGATCCGGGTTTTCGACGACACGTCCTTTATGTAAACATTGACGATTCAAAGTGTAAGTATAACTATGTAACAGAATAAAAAAAAAAATGTTATTGTCGTGCGGGTCGGTGACCGACGTCACCACCCTAATAGTATCAGGATTATTATTAAATGCCGCTCGAAACAAATCTACAATAGGTCACGTCTAAAAAGGTTAGCAGGTCAAAGTGCAGCACAGCACTACGTAAGCTGACAGACGATCAATAGCAACGCCAATTCACTAGCAATTACTGGATGACATTGAACACCCACGGCCAATACTAGACCACACTCCCACTCACTGAAGATGACGCGAGAGGAATAGCTAGGGCTCAAATAAACAACCTGAATATCGGCACCTAATAGTGAAAAAATATAAGTTTAAATACTAAAACCCAACTACGGAAAAACTTCGCTAAAACGGTATGAAACAATAAAATACTACAGTCTCTGAAATTCTCCCGAATAGTAGTGTTCAGGAGATAACCGTGGTCGCATACTGTGGTAAACAAATTCTTAGGACAGATTAGATTACCAAATAAAATAAAGGACTTTGCAGGCTTGAATTACCCGACTGTCTGAAAAAGTAAGATGATTCCGTACTTCGGAGGGCATGTTAAGCCGTTGGTCGCGGCTATTAGCCGTAAAAACACCTCCACTCGCAGTGGAACAGCGTGGTGGAGTATGCTCCATACTCCCTCGCGTTGATTGAGGGGAGGACTGTGTCCAGCAGTGAGACTTTATTTAATTTCATACATATTATGAAATAAATTGAATATTTTTAGGGTTCCGTAGCCTAATGACAAAAAACGGAACCCTTATAGATTCGTCATGTCTGTCCGTCCGTCCGTATGTCACAGCCACTTTTCTCCGAAACTATAATAGCTATACTGTTGAAACTTGATAAATATGTGTATTCTGTGAACCGCATTAAGATTTTTACGCAATGATAGAAAATAAACAATAAATTTTGGGGGTCCCCATACATAGAACTGAAACTCAAAATTTTTTTTTCCATCAAACCCATACGTGTGGGGTATCTATGGATAGGTCTTCCAAAATGGTATTGAGGTTTCTAATATCATTTTCTTCTAAACTGAATAGTTTGCGCGAGAGACACTTCCAAAGTGGTAAAATGTATGTCCCCTCCCCCCCCCCCGTAACTTCTAAAATAAGAGGAGGATAAAACTAAAACAAAATATATGATGTAGATTAGCATGCAAACTACCAACGAAAATTGGTTTGAACCAGATCTAGTAAGTAGTTTTTTTTTATCTAAATATATAAAAGAAGAAACTGACTGACTGACATATCAACGCACAACCTAAAGGGCTAAACGTAGGCACTTGAAATTTGGAAGGGACGTAGCTTAGGTACCGTGGAGGTGCACTAACAAAAGGAGTTCCCGAAATTCCCACGAGAACGGGAATTAGCGGGAAAATCCTTTTGTATGAAAAATCTAAACCGCTTAAGTTAGACGCTTGAAATTTGGCATGCAGATACCTTAGTAAACTTAAAGCTTAGTTACAACAGCACATTGCAAAATTCCCACGGAAACGGGAGTTAGCAGGAAAAAACATTTGTATGAAAAAACTAAACCGCGTAAGATAGATGTTTTCAATCTAGCATGCATGCATACCTTAGTAAATATAAAGTTTAATTATGGCTGCCTTTCTCCCACACACACACAAAGATCTCTTTTTTATAACACACCACGCGGACGAAGTCGCAGGCAAAAGCTAGTACATCATAAATCGTAAACCGTAATTTACTTTTCATTCAATCAACTCAAGTATAGGAAAGTTACTTGCTGTTACGGAACCCTTCATGGGCGAGTCCGACTCGCACTTGGCCGCTTTTTTTGACGTGACTTATTGTAGATTTGCCGCAGATGGCATTAACTACTTGGCCAGAGAAATGGGGAGCGCTGAAGGCTCTCATCCTGTACAACGTTTAAGATAACAGGCCTGAGGGTGCCCAGTTGGGCGCGAACCTCGGCTCAGGGCGTCGTCTGAGAGGAAAAATATTTGAAAGAATTAAACGACTCTAGTGGGTCGATACTGATAAGCGCTAATTGAGGGAAATCGTCGACCACGCCGGCGGGGTCGGTATCGGGGTAAATCAATTGAAAGGAATCGAGGCTTTGTTGAAGAAAATTGTTTTGTGAAAAGTTTAAGCGATGTTATTGTTTTGTTTGTGTGCGTGGCGCTCTTTTATAATAAAAAAAAACTATTCTATTTCACAGTATGTACGGTCACGAGTACTAATATGTATACACTTTGATACCATGTCACATTAACTTTTTTCACAAGTTAAACTTTTAGTCTCATTAAATGTCAAATACGATAGTGCGACAGGGTTCTAAAGTGGGTACATGATATTGGTCATGACTGTACATACACACACAATAAGACACATCAACAAAGTAGAGGCTGCGCATGATCGATGCGACGTCACGTGACATTGACATTGGCGTGGCGACGCCCACTTGTCCACTCAATTGACGAGTTGATAAACTACTCGGGAATATACAGGGTGTTAGTGACATCGTAACGAAAACTTTGAGGGGTGGTTCAGGCCATGATTCTGAGTTGATATCAAGTAGAAATTTCCGTCGCAAAAGTATGGATTGGAAAATAATTAAAAACAAAAGAAAAATTTTCATGAATTTTTTGACACGAAATTCCACTTGATATCAACTCAGAATCATGGTCTGAACCATCCCCCTCAGTATTCGTACGGTGTCACTAACACCCATACCTACTTATATGGCTACCGTATGTACTTGTACGGGGTGTAAGTGTCATCGTAACGAATACTGAGAGGGATGATTCATCTGATTATTCTGAGTTAATATCAAGTGGAATTTTCCATCGCAAAAGTATAGAATTGAAAATAATTTAAAAAAACTAAAAAAAAATCATGAATTTTGCGACGGAAAATTCCACTTGATTTTAACTCAGAATCATGGTCTGAATCAACCCCCTCAGTATTCGTTACGATGTCACTAACACCCAGTATAGCTTCACTGGCATAACAAACACAAAAATAACAAACAACACATACATACATAAACTCACGCCCGTAATCCCTAATTGGGTGGGCAGAGCCACAAGTAATCAAAGACAACTTGCAGCCACTGTTGATACGAAGTCCAAAGATGGATATGATGAACCTTATGGTGATAAGGGATCAGCCTATCGCCCATAACATTAGTCCATCATGTTAGAGGACACAATCCCTCTGTCGGTTTTTACGACATGCCCGGGAAGAGAAGCAGCTGAACGTGTTCTATGTTTTTTATATGCTCCCAGAACAGCATAGAAGCACAAACAAAAACAAAAAAAACACAAATATGGATTTAGGTCTGAAATAAAATAATTCATTTCATTTTCGTAACTCTACTTAAAGTAACGAGGAGGCGTGATATGACGGACAATAGCACTCATTTGTCCGGCCAAGTAGTTAATAAATCAATACTTCAGACAATAAGTCAGGTATGAAAAGAGACTTATTTCGTAGCAACTTCTAAATGGGGTAGTCAGAGGTACACCCTACGGTACTACGTAAAGAACGGCAACTCTGCTTTCCACCAGCGCGTCTGAGCTAGGTTAACCTCAAGGTTCACAAGGTTGTTTGTATGAAGTGTCCGGTGTGTTCATGGTAAGGTGATCGAAGTACCTACCTCACCAAGTATTCTGTTAGCCCAATGTCTATAATGGTCGAGCCAAATGTGTCAATTACACTACTAAGTCACAAAAAAATATATAGAAAGTTCAAAGTTCAATTTAGCTGCATCAAGCTATATTTACACCGCACCCACATTGGAGGTGACGATGAATCGATACTAATGTGGGTTGCAGCAATGCAGCACTCCACTCATATCTGTGTAGGTGGAGATATGAAATGGAGGAAGGGAAAGTATTGCGTTGGAGTCAACTTTATATGGGAACAAGTGATTCTGACGTTACTAGCATAGATTAAACTTTAAAAGTTTGATTATGAAATAAACAGCCGCCGTGGTCAGTGGTTAGAGCATTGGGCTTCCGATCTGGAGGTCCGGGTTCGATTCCCGGGGGGACACGGTTGATAATCACTTTGTGAGACTGTTCTTTGTTTGGCTAGGATCGTCATTATACCTAAATAGGACTAATAACATGGGTACAGTCATGAGCAATATCATGTACCCACTTTACAACCCTGTCGCACTATCATATTTGACATTTAATGAGACATACGCTTTCATTTGTCAAAAAAGTTAATATGACATGGTTTCAAACTGTATACATATTAGTGCTCGTGACCGTACCTGTAACAATAAAAATCGTCTGCTATATTTAAGTCCCATGTAATAGGGGGCAAGCCAAAAAGAAACCACGTGATATCAAATCTCACCAGTTCAAAAATCTACCATAAATACACGTAGAATAGAAAGAATAGAAATTGTTTATTATAAGGATGCCACACACAAAAACAAGACAATAACATCACTTAAAAATGTTCACAAACCAATTACAAAAAGTATAGAGGATGTTCATTAGAATGATCATAAGGTGGTGGTGGACGTCCTGAGATAATGGCACCTGAGTCGACCTTGGTATTAGATTGGAGGGAGAATCGCCGGGTAGTTTGAGAAAGATGATTCCGTACTAGTGATAGCACAGTCCATAAAATGAAAGCGAAATAAACTACTTAATATAATTTCGTTCGTAACAGGCATCCCACGTGCTATCAGTAGTCCCACGGAGAGACAATAAAGGTGCGCGCTCACCGCGGTGCACGGAGAAGCTACGCACCAAACCAAGCTACGCTTCGCCTTGTAAGAAAATGCATGTGGTTATGTCCACTGCTACGCACGGAGATGCTACGCGTGAATTGACGTCATGGTTACATGGCTTGCTCCAATAGGCGGTTTAATACTGTTCACGTGGGTCTACGTTTCCACTGGAGTACACGAATCATCATCATCAGCCGTACGACGCCCACTGCTGGGCATAGGCCTCCCCCAAGGATCCCCACGACGATCGGTCCTGCGCTGTCCGCATCCAGCGGCTTCCCGCGACCTTCACCAGATCGTCGGTCCACCTTGTAGCGGGTCTACTCACTGAGCACACGAATATCTTCTTCTTATCGTGTGAGTTGTGAGGTGGAATACCTACTTCATCACGAATATGACCCGCGAATATATAAATGCCTACTGCAATGAAGCCCACGTCGATGGATTGCAAAAGTGCGCCGTGTCACACTATAGATAATCGTGCGTGAGTCTTCTTTTACTCCAATGGAAACGCAGAGCCAGGTCGTTAAATAAATTAATACACGCAGCTAAATCGGTCAGATCGGTATTATACAGAATGTACTTCCAGAAGTATGTCCGCGATCCTCCTTCCCCCTTTCACCACCACATCCCCCTTTTATCTTCGGACTTACAGACGTACGGCCGGGTTCCATCCCTATTTGGTGATTATCCCAACTATTCGCACAAAGCGCTTCGCATCGTCCTTCATTATGTGCACTGCTAAGGAGTGGAATTCTCTGCCGTCTTCTGTATTTCCGAATGCATATAAGCTGGGCGCGTTGAAGGCCAGAGTGAACAGGCACTTTCTGGGCGAGCTCCCTCCATCTTGGGCGGGGCAAGTCTGGGGCCAAGAGCAAACCCATCAAAGTTAAAATAAAATAAAAAATCCGTCGCGTGCCCGTGTACAGCATGCGCCACAGTGAACCCACACCTTAACAGTACTGACACAGTCCCACACTGTTAACAGTGGGCGGGCCACAGTGGTTGGCACCGGATGTTGATGCAACGACACTGTACATTCATATTCGTTTGTATTGAAATTCTATCATAAATTTTTCTTTGGTCTAACAGAAAGCTCGATGAGGCATGGGTACGTAGTTCATCTTGCGATGGCGGTACCTCCACCTACACCATTGGGATATGGTCGTGAGCTTATGTTATGTGTTATAGTTGGTAGTGCGCGCACCGGATAAGTAGTTGATCCATCTTGACATAAACAGCCTATATACGTCCCACCGCTGGGCACAGGCCTCCCCTCAATCAACCGGAGGGGTTACTTGATCCATCTTATGTACAATCAAAGAGCAAAAGTTCAGTCACTTAGTTCAGTTGAGCCCAGCAAATTATTCATAAACAATGGTGAAATTAACAAAAAAATAACAGCCTCCGTGGTCTAGCGGTTAGAGCGTTAGGCTCACGATCTGGAGGTCCGGGTTCGATGCCCGATGGGGACATCGTCGAAATCACTTTGTGAGACTGTCCTTTGTTTGGTAAGGACTTTTCTGGCTTGAATCACCTGATTGTACCCGAAAAAGTAAGATGATTCCGTGCTTTGGAGGGCACGTTAAGCCGTTGGTCCCGGCTATTAGCCGTAAAAACACCTCCACCAACCCGCAGGGGAGCAGCGTGGTGGAGTATGCTCCATACCCTCTCCGGTTGATTGAGGGGAGACCTGTGCCCAGCAGTGGGACGTATATAGGCTCTTTATGTTTATGTTATGCATTACTCATACATGGCACTTAAATATAGCTGGCGAGGAGTGGGAGTTATATCTACAATACATCTCTGCCTACCCCTTTGTTACGTTAACTAAAAAGTAATATTGAATGAACATTGGTAGAAATATAACGATAAGCTGAAATCATAAAGAATAGGGTAAGTATAGGAAGTTACTGACCATTTTATGTTAATTTATTTTTTTAATTATATTTAATTTAATTTTTTTTTATTTATCTAGTTACCTGAATAAAGAATTTGATAATTCAATAATAAAAATCCTACGACTAGAAAGTAGTAGCTGATTACTAGGTAAGAATTGGCAAGCATTTTGAAGTAATGTCAGTGAAAGGTGACATGCCTCTTGAATTCATTGAGCGCTGCCAAAAAGGTCTGGCACCGATCGGATGCGACTAACACTGTAGGAAGGAGGATATAGGTATTGAGTCTTTTAAGAAAACTGAAGTAATCATGAACAAAATCTTTCTAAGCTAGCGGCACGCATTGGTGACTGTCTATCTTTTGACATAGGCCTTTTCCGTTTTGACATGATAAACACGGAAAAAAACTTTACACTGGGCGAAATACCTATATGTGAACTTGTTGACACCAAATCATGTTATGATCAGCCGGGTCTTCATGACAACCGCGCCGCGCGCGGCTCGAATTATATCAAGCGCTTGGACCAATAAACGATACGAATGCTATCTACGTGCATGGCATGGACGTCAAACGGCTATTGGTCGAAGCGCTCAATATGATTCGCGGCGCGCGCGGCGCGGTTGTCATGCAGACCCGGCAGGACGCATGGGCCGCTAGGCGAGGCGGGAGTGAGACGGGAGATCATAGTTTTCTTTCTAGGCTTATACTTTAAATCTTCTCTTCTTCTATCGTATGGGTGGTGAGGTGATTACCAACTCCATCTTTCCTGGTGTCAGATAAAGATCACGCCTATTTCCCGCTGGGGTAGGCAGAGACCACGGCATTAAAAATAAAATTCAAAAATATTTATTTTTCAAAATTGGCTTACAAAGTTTTTGAACGTCAAAAAAAATTAAATTACATATTATGTAACTAGCTGTAAAACTACTACCACATCGGAATCTGTAACGCTGAGGGAAAGACGTGGCCAGAAAACCTCTCAGCACAGGGTCCTAGTCCTACTGTTTCATGTTTTCCTTTCTTTTCTTTTTTTTTTAAACTTAGTACATCATGCATGCTCGCCAGTTTAGAGTACTCAGTATAGAGGTGCCAGTTGATTAAATTTATGCTTATTATGTTCTATCAACTAGGTTTAACACCCGAATCTAATTTTGCGAAGATTCATACGGCCACCTACAAATAGACATGTTATGTTTGTTTGAGTAAACGGTTTAGCTCAAACGGTTTTATACCTAGTTAACTGTTCAATCAAAAACAAACGAAGCCCACGCTTACGTTTTATTGACGATGTATGCCAACTGTATCGATTTACGTACACACATAACGTCACGTCAGTAATCCTTATAGGGGTGTGCAGAGCCACAAGAGCCATAAGCATCATCATCATCACCAGCCCATTAACGTCCCCACTTCTGGGGCACGGGCCTTCCCTATGGATGGATAGGGAGATCGGGCCTTAAACCACCTCGCGGGCCCAGTGCGGACTGGTGGTTATTAACGACTGCTAATGCAGCCGGGACCAACGGCTTAACGTGCCTTCCGAAGCACGGGGGAGTTCGAGATGAAAACTTTTTTTTTTGTGGTCACCCATCCTATGACCGGCCTTTGCGAAAGTTGCTTAACTTCGACAATCGCAGACCGAGCGCGTTTTACCGCTGCGCCACCGAGCTCCTCCGAGCGCCATAAGCATACAATATAGAATACTACGTATAGAGCGATGACTGATCGCCCCGCACCAATTCGTATCGCGCCGACCTCACCCCCTCTGGGTCTTACTTTAGTGTTAAATGGCCGTAAGCCGTTAATTTATTTTATTGTATTTTTTTTATTTATCGTTTATTTCAGGTACTAGTCCTATAGCATTCCAAATTATAAATTACATTGCAATACAATAAAATAAATTCAATGGTTAAAAATGTCAACAGGATATATCACATTATGTCACATATAAATAATCTTGTTAAAATTCGTGTCATGTATATAAAATAGTATATAGATCTTCTTATCGTGTCGATGGCAAACTAAATAGTGTCGGCCCAAAACTTGACAACAAGTATGGCGCTATCTGCAGCGCTCATCAGATCCTCCTGCGTGCAGATGTTCGAGCACGCAGGACACGATGTAAGATGTTCCATCGTTTGGGGAACAGTGCCGCACTTGCACTTTAAGGCCGAGCCATCCGAGAAACGCAACCTGAACAAATTGTCCTTACTTCGGCCCACCTGAGTCCGAAGTCTACTACTATCTTGTTCGGGGACACACGTGCTCTCTGTTCGATTTCGCAGTACGGCAAAAAATCGTTGCCCCTATGCTCTCTTAAGAAGGAAGGAAGAATGCCCGCGGACTGTGTCTCGGTCACATTTACTCGTTAGGCTATGGGTATGGGTTATGGAGCGTCTGAGGTGCCGTAAGCAAGCTGATGGTGTTCTATGTTCTTTAACCGCTCCCAACCCAGTCCATCATTCCATCTATGAATATATGCATGTAACGTTTCTTAGAACTAAAGATTAATTATGATAGTATAGGTATGTAGGTAGGCAGGTGGCAGTGGGCAGGACACATAGCGAGGAGAACGGATGGAAAGGTTCTAAAATGCCGACCACGTGTCGGACGACGCTAAGTGGGTAGGCCTACAAGTTGGACTGGTCTGGAGAAGGTCGCGGGAACACGCTGGATGCGGGCAGCGCTGGACCGATCGTCGTGGAGATCCTTGGGGGAGGCCTATGCCCAGCAGTGGGCGTCGTACGGCTGATGATATAATGAGGTATAGCTTAATGTAGAACCCTTGCCCAGTGAAACGGGTGAAGACCTCAACGGTTGCAGAGGCGGAGATGGGAGTCATCGGTACGGCAATGCAGGACAGAAGGGGCAAGTCGCAGGGACTGTAACCTGGAACCTGACAGAGGGCAGCAGTAACTGTCAGTTCTATTCAGAGGCGGAGGGCAGGAGTCCTAGTACGGCTTTGAAATAGACTACTCTAGGCGCCATCCCAATGAAACCACTGCCCCATTTTTCGAAATTACAGAACTAGGCTTTAATAGGATTACTTACTGCAGTACAATTTTATATTTAGAACTCATAAATAAAGTCGAAATATTTACCTATAATACTTTTAAGATTCCTTGAAATCTAATATCCGTAACCGAAACCATCCGAAGATTATATACATAATTCATCTTAAATTAATATAACTAACGAACTTCCGCAAACAGATTTGCATGTATGCATATGTACATTTGCATGCGGAATGTACCTGACCACAGGTATTTACCCGGTCGATGTTCTAAGTATTGTTATACAATAAATAAGTGGGAATTCCAATGAAGTGGTGCTTATGTTATACGACAGATAAATAATAAAACACATCTACTTATACATTGTTTCAGGTTTCTCTCTCTCTCTTTATTTAAGAGCTGCGCTCTTGTCGGTGGAGTAATCGCCTTCATTTCTCCATAGATAGGGCGTGTAGAACGGTGGTTGCCCCAATCGCCTTCCGTTCCGCAGTACACCGACCAATTTCTCAATCGAAGAAGGATTCTGGTAGGCCAGAATCCATTTCCTCGGCTTCCAAATACCGCTGCTGCCCGGCATCATGGGTGCGTTTTAGGTTTACGCAGTTATCATCATTATCCAGTGGTAGGTGTAGTAAAAAGCTTAAAACGGCCTAATGTGGTGACAAAACGTGAAGACACAGTGAGTGCGGTTTGTCGTAGTGAGTTTGAAGCGAGTTCAGATGGTTCCGAACATTCCGATATCAAATATATAAACAAGCGGCAAAGAAAGAGGGTAGACAGATATGTCTGCCCGTAGAAAATTATGGATCTACCTACTCCACTCCAATCTCATCAGGCATCCCGTGATCATGGCACTTGCAACAGAGTCGAAATATCGGGGGTCTCATACCCCTGATTTAAACGCGGTAAGAACCCGTTATTATGTGTTTTAATTATATCTACTTATATACTAAAATTCTCAAGTACGTAACGTGCTTCTTTTTTTAAGAGTGTTGGGACCCTCGTTTAGCAACAATACCTCTAGATGGCTTAAGTGTAGCGGTCAACGAAATTATATTTTTTGTCATAGATAAATCCCTGCAGAGTGGTAGGGCCCGTACTAAATAAAGTCCGGCGCGAAGTAACTTGCTGCGTTGCGTCGCGTGTGTGTGAGTGCCAGTGCCTTTCTGGGTAAGCTCGTTCCACCGTCGATCTTTTCTTCTCCTCGTGGAAGAATGAAGTCAAGAGCAAACCCATATTAATAAAGAAAAAACTAAATTAAATGAGCTATACACCTTTTTGCTACTACTCGAAGGTCTAGAGAACCTACAAACAATAAAAAATATTATAAAATCCTTCCTATTTTGTTCAGGTTTACTGCGAAATGATGATGACTAACGCTAAATCTGAATTATAATTTGGTGTAGGTCTAAACTTATTTGATTACAGATAATAAATTGATTGATCAGAACCGTAAAGATTTGGATGTTGCTACATATCTAACAATACCAACTTGTCGCGTTTTTTTTATACAAAAGTTAATGTTATAGTCATGACCAGATAGCAATTTATGGTCAATATTAAGTTTTTGTGGTCAAAATATAAAGAAGTGATAAAGCAGATTTTGGATTAGGAAGTAACGGTATTATGTCTACGGCTCAGTTAGTGTTGTACACTTATAACTATCATACCTATCTGTATCTGTCTAATTCATATTATTTACTTATTGTTATTTTAATTTATTTGTATTCTGTGGATACACAAAATATTTTGAATTAAGTATAGAATTGAAATTGTTTATTATAAAATAATAATATAATGGCCCCGATTCCTGCAGACATCTCTTAATTTTACTTTAAGTTATACCTGTCATTTTCTTATCCGCCGAAAAGGAAAGGGACGGATGATTGACAGCTCTTAATTTTAGGAAGAATGAGTAAATTAATGTGTCGGGTTATTGACTGACGTAAAATTTTTGGACGGTTGGTTTAGATTTGTGCTTAAAATTGACGTGTGGACTTAAAATTGAATTTTATGCTTGTCGATTACCCGTCCCTTTCCTTTTCGGCGGATAAGAAAATGACAGATATAACTTAAAATAAAATTAGATGTTATTTACAGGAATTAGCACCAATGTATGACAAATACAAATAAATATATGAATATGAATATGTACGTATGCCGCCATACCGCGTGAGTGTGAGCGAGACAAACAGGCGTCGAGCGCTCCCGGCTAAAAGCCATTTAGACTAAAGTGAGACCCAGCGAGGGGGTGAGGTAAATCTAGCTCGGCACCGATACGAATTGGTGCGGGGAGGAGAGTGTCCGTTCTACCTATTATTCTTTATTCTATGCTTCTATGCTAGACTGGGAACGAATGAAATAAAAAAACGCATTTAGCTGCTTGTCTTCTCGAACACATTGAGAAGACAAACAGAAAAAGTCGGTTGAAAAATGGTTTCTAACAAGCTCAGATATGGGGGTTAAAATGGCCACATCGAAGCAATTCATCTAAAAAAGCAATATTGCACTTTGCCATTTCCGCATATAAAAGTAAGTGCGCAATGCAAACAAATATCAAATAGCAATATTGCTTTCTTGGATGAATTGCTTCGATGTGGCCATTTTAACCCCCCTGGTATGAACTAAAAACAAATCAAATAATCATTCATTAGTTAATCGTGTACCACCTTAAGCACATCTTCACTTATCGTCAGGTGAGATTGTGGTCAAACGCGAACGTAATTTATAACAAAAAAAAATATATTTAATCGACACAAAACAATTTAAACATAGATATGAAAGTAGCTCACAACCATAGATATGAACAGTCTCCGTGGTCTAGTGGTTACAGCGTTAGGCTCACGATCTGGAGGTCTGGATTCGATTCCCGATGGGGACATTGTCGAAATCACTTTGTGAGACTGTCCTTTGTCTGGTAAGGACTTTTCAGGCTTCGGAGGGCACGTTAAGCCGTTGGTCCCGGCTATTAGCCGTAAAAACACCTCCACCAACCCGCATTGGAGCAGCGTGGTGGAGTATGCTCCATACCCCCTCCGGTTGATTGAGGGGAGGCATGTGCCCAGCAGTGGGACGTATATAGGCTATTTATACAGATTATATTTATTATAAAGTAGCTCAATACGATAGACAGTCGGTCTTATTACTCCGCGGCTAAGACTCACGTTAGTAACAATATATCAGTCTAAGATTAATGTTGAGCCAATATACATATAATACGTATGTCTGGGAATCCGGAAATGTATCGAATTTTTACACCTACGCCACGTGTAGCTATCTATTCGCACTATTTCAGTACCCACTTCCAATGAGTCACAAGTTTAACATAGCTAATTCTGTTATTACTTAAGATGCCAAATTCTTAATGGTTATGTTAATTAATCTGTACTAGTTGTGAAACAGCCTGTATTGGTAATAGGCGTAACTACAATTAACTACATACATGCAAGCTTTTGAACCACTATAACAAAGTTTTAGAACTCAATGCTTCCGTGAAAGCACTATTGATAATGGCCCCGATTCCTGCAGACACCGCCTAATTTTATTTTAGGTTATATCCGTCATTTTCGTATCCGTCGAAAAGGAAAGGGACGGATGATTCACAGCTCTTAATTTTAGGAAGAATGAGTAAATTAATGTGTCGGGTTATTGACTGACGTAAAATTTTTAGACGGTTGGTTTAGATTTGTGCTTAAAATTGACGTGTGTTCCATAAATTTTATGCTTGTCGATTACCCGTCCCTTTCCTTTTCGGCGGATAAGAAAAGGACAGATATAACTTAAAATAAAATTAGATGGTATTTACAGGAATTAGCACCATTGTATAGTTTAAATAAATCTACCCACTTATTGTTAGTAATAGTAATATTTTTTAACTTTTAAACAACAGTTTTGTCTAAAGATACCCACTACATTTAGCTTATAATTGTTTTAAGTTTACGCGGTTATTATCATAGTTATGTCATAGTTAAAGGATGACCCGTCATCCCGTGATCAAGGCACTTGCAACAGTGTCGAAATATCGGGAGTCTCATATCCCTGCTTTAAACGCGGTAAGAACCTGTTATTATGTGTTTTAATTTAGCTTATAAGTTGCAAATGTGTTACTTATTACAATGTATTAATGTAAGTGAATGTTAGTAATCCAAATAAATAAATAAAAATAAAATACATAAATACCTTTAGTTACGTCTTCTATTCCTATTAAGTTCCTCTCTTCCTCTAATCATTTTATCCCCTGTTGGGATCAGTGACGAGCCATTCCTGGGTACACAACCCACACGATAGAAGAAGAAGCATTTATTAACAAACACTTGTAGTTTGCCGGTTAGGTCTTGGATTCAAACTTATAAAGCCGACTTCAGCGGTTGAGTTTAGACCTCGAGTCGGGAGAAATAAATATTACCTACTAAATATAAATAGGTACTACAAATTTCTAGACTAGACAAAGCTATCGCCCGGCGTAATATCCTGAGATTGTATTGAGAGCTTCTGAGAATTCTAGGCTGAACCTGAAATGAAATTACATTGCTATCTGTCCAACCATCTGTCTAGCAGACTTTTTGTTAGCACAATTCATCTGTCAATTGTTAATCTACCACTGACCGATATGTTTGAACTAATCGAACTGGTATTCGAAATGCCATTGTTATTAGTATACAGGGCGACACAAGTAAAGATTATATTGTTTGTCGTACTTTCGGTAGAGTGAACGTGAAAGTTGAATGTGCGGTGGACTGTACGGTTGGTGAGATAGAATTGAATCATGGCGGATTTTTGGTTTGTTATCTACAAATATATAGAGTGTTAGTGACATCGTAACGAAAACTTTGAGAGATGATTTCAGACCATGATTCTGAGTTGGTATCAAGTGGAGTTTTCCGTCACAACAGTATGGAATGTAAAGACACTAAAATTTTCATGAATTTTCCGACAGGTAAGTCCACTTGATATCAACATGGTCTGAATCATCCCTCTTAGTATTCTTTACGGTGTCACTAAAACCCATATACTCATATGTGGGTTGATTAGGTTGGTAATCCACCTCACAATCCACACGAAGAGAAGAAAACCCGTACTTACGTAATTGTACCGAGTGTAAGTGACATCGTAACAAATACTGTGGGGAATTCAGACCATGATTCTGAGTTAAAATAATATCAAGTGGAATTTTCCGTCGCAAAATTCATATTTCTTTTTGTGTTCTTTTTTTAATATTTACAATTCTATACTTTTGCGATGGAAAATTCCACTTGATATTAACTCATTCCCCTCAGTATTTGTTACTATGTTTCTTATACCCTGTATACTATGCTACTCTGCTCTACGCCCGTAGCTACGACAATTGTTCGCACGAGAATAGTTACTTCCTCTTAAAACATTATTGCAAGAACACAAGATATATTCATACAGAAATGACGCAATAAACAACCTTTGATACTAACTGTCGTCGATTATGCACAAAAATGCGTTGGAGATAACGTACCACTCCTCGGATGAATGAAGTGGTTAAGAATGACGCGGGATTTCACACAAGTGTTCTGTATAAACGTGGTCCCAAAATTCTCACGTGTGGGGGCGGACATCTTGGTGTTTTCAGTCAGGGCTATAGTGAATAGAAATTGGCTAGGTAAGCGTGTTTTACCAGTGCCGACATTTGCGCATATAAATGAAAAAATGCGTATCAGCAAACGACAAATAGCAATATATTACTGGTTTAGAAGAATCGTTTCAAATCAGTGTGAATGGCAATGCGGGGGTCGACACAGACCTGTCGTTTTTACGTACAAAGTGTTAGTGAAACCGAACGAATACTGAGGGGGATGATTTAGACCATGATTCTGAGTTGATATCAAGTGGATTTTCTTCAATAAAACATTAATTTCTTTCAATTCTTTTCAGACTAGGTAAAAATTTAAACTAAATTTATTTACCTGGATTAAAACAAGCGTCTGTTGCGAGGATAACAAAAATCACATCTGAATGTGATTATTCAAAGTAGCGCCTATGAGGTTGTCACCATACCTAAAGCGGCGATATATTATAGGATTGAGTGTAACCTTTTTTTATTACTGTCACTGTCGATTGTCTCGTTTGCAACTTGGCCTATCCCTCAGCAGTGAGATCTCTACAGACTGGTCATTAATAAAAAAACATAATCACAAAATCGTTTTAAGAAATCCGAAACGGAACCCTAAAACGAATAAGAGTGTCGCAGTCTCTGATTTTACTTGACCTGCACTTTATCGAATGAGAGCAAGTCCGGTTCGCAACAATATAATTAATTATTATATTTGGGCACTCTACTTATACGGAAACTTGATTTCCTTATGGTCGTGCTATAATATCCCCGGACACTTCGTACAATAACCTAATTTTTACCAAATGCGGCCTAACGCGTACGTGCAAGCGACACAGTCCGCGCTCTCTCGCCTTTTTACCCAACTGCCAAATGAGGAGAGTAACATAAACTGCCTATATACGTCCCACTGCTGGGCACAGGCCTCCCCTCAATCAACCGGAGGGGGTATGGAGCATACTCCACCACGCTGCTCCACTGCGGGTTGGTGGAGGTGTTTTTACGGCTAATAGCCGGGACCAACGGCTTAACGTGCCTTCCGAAGCACGGAAATGAGGAGAGTAATGCTTTTTAATCAATCAATCAGTTAACAGCCTTCGTGGTCCAGTGTTTTGAGCGTTGTGCTTACGATCCGGAGGTTACGGTCCGGGAGGGTTCAAATCCCGGTGGGGACACATCACGAAAATCACTTTGTGATCCCTAGTTTGGTTAGGACATTACAGGCTGATCACCTGATTGTCCGAAAGAAAGATGATCCGTGGTTCGGAAGATACGTTAAGCCGTTGGTCCCGGTTACTACTTACTGATGTAAGTAGTCGTTACATGAGCCACGTCAGGGGCCTTTGGCGGCTCAATAGTAACCCTGACACCAGGGTTGATGAGGTTGGTAATCCACTTCACAACCCACACGATAGAAGAAGAGCGGCTTACGGCCATCTAATAACCTATGGTCCATCCTTAAAGGAATCGCGGGCGTGAGTTATCATACTTGATCCACGGCGGTAGATCATTCCGAATACACTTTTTGTCTAAAATTAATTAACATGCCGATAATATGTCCATCTGATCTCTCTCTCGTGTGAGTTGCGAGTCAATGACCAACCTCAACAACCCTGGTGTCAGAACTATTGAGCCGCCAAAGAAAAAAAAATAAAGCTTAATTTCAATTTTGACATTGATGTTTTTGTATGTCGAAATATGGACCGTGTGATGTGTGATGGCTTTACATCACATCAAACTAGGGATCACAGTGATTTTCGTGATATGTCCCCATCCTTACCGGGAATCGAATCCAAGACTTCCAGGTCGCAAGACTAACTTACCGCTTGACCATGGAGGCTTTAAAATTGATTAACATGCAGACATGACATCTTGATGTCTGATGAACGACCTCATTCGTTGTTGCTATGTATTCGGCATGTGGGTTGCTATTTTTTATCATATCTTAGATAGTACATGATGTATTAACAGCCGGTTTGATTTGGGAGGTCAACGACCTGGGTGTGACTTAACTTGAACTAGAGTAGGTGATGCTGTTTGCATGAGACAAAGGTGTGACGTCATGACCAGCGATGGTCTGGTTGTTAAAAGTCTTTAATAGTAAGGACACTGGCCCCGATTCCTGCAGACACCTCCTAATTTTATTTTAAGTTATACCCGTCATTTTCTTAACCGCCGACAAGGAAGGACGGATGATTGACAGCTCTTAATTTTAGGAAGAATGAGTAAATTAATGAATAACCCGGGCGAATCAAAAGGTATCTCGCTGGTATGCAAACCGTTTGACGTGTGCCGTCAACATAATTCTGTCGGGTTATTGGCCAATGTAAAATTTTTAGACGGTTGTTTTAGATTTGTGCTTAAAATTGACGTGTGTTCCATAAATTTTATGCTTGTCGATTACCCCTTTCCTTTTCGGCGGATAAGAAAATGACAGATATAACTTAAAATAAATTAGATGGTGTTTACAGGAATTAGCACCACTGGCTGCTTTTCCTTTTCAAATTGTTCTCTCTCTGGTCTTCCGCCTTTTTACTGCCTGGAGTGAGAACATTCACGGTAAAGCTTTGAATATTTATTTGCTTAGAATATTTTCGACAGCTCAAATTCAAATTATACTTTATTACACCAAAATAGTGCGGTGAAACGCTTGTCTATCATGCATAAATAACGTCAAAAGAAGTCTTAATTAGAACATGGCAAATAGCGGGCTTATCTCTTAAAGAGATTTCGTCCAGGCAAACGGGGGCAATAAGGCGAGGAAACTAGGCAATGCCAGAGATTACTTTCACTTGAATAAGAATTTTTTTCTTGTTTGAAATGAGTTAAGTACAGATAACTAACAATTTCTCAAACATACATACATAAATTCACGCCTATTTCCCACCGGGGTAAGCAGAGAGTACGGCATTTCATATGCTTCAATCCTGACATACTTCTCTTGCTTCCTCCACATTCATAAATCGTTTCATACACGCACGCGTGTTCAGAGTAGGTCTTACTGAACCTTTAAACTGAACTGAACCAACGACAACTCACGATCCGGAGGTCCCGGGTTCGAATCCCGGTGGGGACAAATCCAAAAATCACTTTGTGATCCCTAGTTTGGTTAGGACATTACAGGCTGGTCACCTGATTGTTCGAAAGTAAGGTGATACGTGCTTCGGAAGGCACGTTAAGCCGTTAGTCCCGGTTATTACTTACTGATGTAAGTACGTAGTCGTGACATGAGTCATGTCAGGGGCCTATGGCGGGTCAGTAATAACCCTGACACCAGGGTTGATGGGGTTGGTATTCCACTTCATAATCCACACGATAGTAGAAGACTAAACACATCTAAGGACATCTCCAATTTGGTCCTTCTAGGTCTTCCTCTGCAAACAAACCCCCTCCTCTTAAACTGACAAAATGTTAAGAGAACTTGGTAAATAAAAGTATGTTTTTGTATTGTAAATCCCAATATTAACTTTCTCTTCTCTGACTACCTCAATTGGGTTATAGTCGTGGGGTTATGTACAATCGTGAGTAATATCATGTACCCACTTTAGAACCCTGTCGCACTAACATATTTGACATTTAATGACACTTACGGTTTAATTTGTCAAAAAAGTTAATGTGACATGGATTCAAAGTGTATACATATTAATATTAATACTCGTGACCGTATGTTGTGTTATGCTTTACCGTTTTACCAAGTGCGTAAAATTCTATAGCCATACTAATAAAATCATTTCGCAATCTAGTTTGAAGCGGCATTAGCAATAACCATATTATATTACGTCAAGTGTGGAAATATTTGTCGATGTGATGTCTAGGGATGCGAAAATGCGAACTTATTCATTCTACGACCGTACTCCGTTAATATAGTCGTTTGAATCACTCATTCATAATGAAAAATATGCGCGATTGATTGAGTAAATAAAATAATAAGTAAGACACACCTCACGCCCGCAATCCCTATGTAGTCACAAGTTTCGATTAAAAAGGGAATTAAAAAGGCCACATCTAAAAAGCAAAGCAAAGAAATTCATCTAAAAAGCAATATTGCTATGTGTCATTTGTTGTCACTGCGCGCTTACTTTTATAAGCGCAAATTACAATAATGTCTTATAGATGATTTGCTTTAATGTAACCTGTTTAGACCCCAAAAAACTACAAAAAATATCTACTATGTCAACGCATTAAATTATCCAATTATTTATGATTAAACATTATTAATCGACTTTAAAAAAAAGAGGAGGTTCTCAATTCGATTACTCGAAGACGCCTGGATTTGGCTTTTATAAAGAAATTGCCACCTAAAATTGCAAAGTAGACAATAAAGTCAGTTTTTTTCTTTTGTCGTAGGTGCATTTTTGATTTTGAACTACCGGAAATGAATGATTTTATTTCTTTTCTGATGTAAGTCATTGACCTACATATCCCATCCCTACAAAAACGCTTGCGAATCACATTTTTTGACGCAAAAAATGTAAATACAGTAGAATCGACAATACAATACTTGGGTTTAAAATTTCCTTTCTTGTAAGCGGAGCGGGCCGGCTCTTTACAAGAAACTGACCAAATTAGTGGGGCCTGCACTAGCTAATGTTGGGTTTAGACTCCCTTTGAGGCCGATAGAGAGGCGAGGTGTCTTGTTAAGCTGGTGGTGTTTGGTATGCGAGTTTTGAATTACCGAGCGAAGATTAACAGCGTTTTTGCGAGTATTATGTTCGTGGAACCGTGAAAGGACCGCTAGGACGGAAGCTATTGGAAAGTCCCTCGCTATAAACAATATACAATGTTAGAGAGTGTAACGAGCTATATTATAAGCTGTAACAGTACCGTGGGTAGATGAGAAATTATGAAATTCCAGACGATGTAGCATAGCTTAGGTACGTTATGTTATTTCGAGAATACATATTCACATTCTATCCAGATTTATGCGTCAATTTTGCATACACATCAAAAATACAGGTCTGAACAACATTTTTAATCATAGAACGAATAATAAAAATTCGAAACCTTTCTAGAATACTAAATGGTATTCAAATTAAGATTTAGTTTTTCTAGTGTATAAAAACTGGATACGAATGTTACACGAACTTAATCAATGGGTCATTGATTTGCGTGCTAAATCTGGTATTTGGTAATGCTTCGAATATGAAGTATGCAAAAAAAATAATGTTACCCAATAAGTACGATGGACTATTTACCATAATAGTTTTTTTATTCTTTCACCCCAAGGTTGCCTAGAAGAAATTGCTATTCAGCTATAAGGCCGCCAATTTGTGTGATGCGTGCAACAAAGAGTTGTTGATCGATTGATAAAACCAGCATAAGTACCTGAAACAGAAAAAAAGTCTCGTCAATGACTAAATAAAATTAAAAAAAAGGTGAGACATTCCAACACATTAACCTTCTCCTCGGCGAAGTCAGTTAAAAACAAACAAACGGCCCAAAACAATCCCACGGCAATAAAAAAACTGACAAAATTAATAACTTAACTTAATAACATATTTCTCATAGAGTAATTGTCCAATTTTGTCCGCCTATTGACAGGTTTTAGAGTTGAGCTCTGTTACAAAGTACTAGTTACAAGCATACGTAACAGTTCCTTCGTAACATCCAAACAGAGATAATAAAAGTCCGTATGTCTAATGATCACAACCACAAGTCTCGAGAACATATCTTGCAGCCACTTAATATTGAAATCTTGACATTACTTCTCACACACATCTTAATTTGACTTTTAATTTTACGGAAAAAAATATTTTTTTGTGGTCTTCTTCTTCTATCGTGTGGGTTGTGAGGTGGATTACCAATCCCATCAACCCTGGTGTCATTGTCATTGAACCGCCAAAGGCCCCTGACATGGGCCTTTGGCGAGCCTATGTAACGACTACTAAATTGCAGTATCAGTGAGTAGCAACCGGGAACAACGGTTAATTAAACTATTAAACCTTGCAGTGTCCTAACTATACTAGGTATTACAAAGTTATTTCTGTAAATGTCTCCACCCAGATTCGAACACCGCAGGTCGTGAGTTTAACGTAGCGTAACCACTGGCCCAACGAAGCCGTATTAATATTAGTACAGGTAACTATTATAAAGTGACAGGTTAATTAAACGAGTCGCCACTCTAACGATGACGTCAGACGAGTCAATGCCAAGGCCCGGGTCAATGACCGCTTTTGGACGAACCTGCATGTCATTTGTACCGAGTGATTGATCGAACGGCACGGTGTTACCACACAAAAATCAATACTACAGGTTTTATTTTTTTTAGGTGGGTGTTGCCATTGGATATAAAATGTGTAACTTTTAGGTGATGGGTAAGTTCGGAAACAAACTTATTTTTTTTATTAGGTTAGAAGGGACATGGTCAGTCAGTCTTCATCTTCTTATCGTGTGGGTTATGAGGTGGATTACCAATCATCCACCCTGGTGTCAGGGTTATTATCGAGCCATGTAAAGACTACATACTTACATTAGTAAGTAGTAACCGGGACCAATGGCTTAACGTGCCTTCCGAAGCACGGGTCATCTTACTGTCGGACATTCAGGTGATCAGCCTGTAATGTCCTGACCAAACTAGGGATCACAACGTGATTTTTCTGATATGTCCCCACCGGCATTCGAACCCGGGGCCTGCTGCTGGGCACAGGCCTCCCCTCAATCAACCGGAGGGGGTATGGAGCATACTCCACCACGCTGCTCCAATGCGGGTTGGTGGAGGTGTTTTTACGGCTAATAGCCGGGACCAACGGCTTAACGTGCCCTCCGAAGCACGGAATCATCTTACTTTTTCGGACAATCAGGTGATTCATGCCTGAAAAGTCCTTACCAAACAAAGGACAGTTTCACAAAGCGATTTCGAAAATGTCCCTATCGGGAATCGAACCCGGACCTCCAGATCGTGAGCCTAACGCTCTAACCACTAGACCATGGAGGCTGTTGACATAGATATTGACATAGATAAATAACTTACGCATATACGTCCCACTGCTGGATACGAGTCTCCCGTCAACCAGAGGGTGTATGGGGGTATACACTCTACTAATTCTATGCAACCACTTCCTTATTTACACTTTACCTAAACCACAGGACCAGACCTGATGTAAATTTGGCATATAGCTTACTCGTAAGACCCAGAGTCAAGCATATTTGCTTTTCAGAGACGAACCTAGAATACCCTCCAGAGATAGACTCCAGAGACTCGACGTAAGTACTTAATTTTAAAAGATTGTGTTTTTGAACTCTCATCAATTCGACAATCAATTTCTGACTTAACATTCATTATTTTAAGCGCGAAAACAGCGATTTTATGAATGAAGAATGCAGCTAAGATTACTTATTTTTTAACGTGACTTGTTGTAGTTTTAACTACTTGGTCGGACAAATGGGAAGCGCTGATAGCTCTCACCCGGTACAAAATTTAAGACAACAACAAGTACCTAGTTGGGCGCGAACCTCGGCTCAGGGCGTCGTCTGAGAGATCTAAGATTACTGCAGTCAGCACTTAACTGTGGATTTTAAAGTGAATTGCAAATATCGATTTAGTACACAATCGTTAGAACGTCGCTAGAGGATTGAAAAAGTATTTTCTTAAATGGAAAACTGCTGTTGTTTTTACCGCGAGCATCAGTGCTATGCCACTTATAAGTATCTACATCTAAATATAAAAGGAGAAATTGACTGATTCACTGACTGACATATCAACGCACAGCCTGAACGGCTAAACGTAGGCACTTGAAATTTGCAAGAGACGTAGCTTAGGTACCGTAGAGGTGCACTAAGAAAGGAATTCCCGAAATTCCCACGGGAACGGGAATTAGCGGGAAAATCCTTTTGAATGAAAAATCTAAACCACTTAAGTTAGACGCTTGAAATTTGGCATGCACTCCCACACACGCAAAGATCTCTCTTTTATAACAAACACGCGGACGAAGTCGCGGGCAAAAGCTAGTCTATCTAATAGGAGTATGAAACCGATTCTATACATTCTTTTACTAATAGAAACCTACATTTTTCACTAGGTATTCATCATAAAGATCTTCTCCCGAGTATTATTCCGTTTTGACGGAGTCTGCTTTCCCAATCTGAAAATTTCGTGGCTGATTTTGCAAACTGACGTATCTGCAATATTTTGCTAAAATAATTTGTGTCTCATTGACAATAGCAAAAGGTGCAACTCAGATTTGCCTAAAATTTCAGATACGTCAGTTACATTATGATGAGCCGACGCAACTTTTTGATTCGCTATCAGAGTCAAAAGATAATAGTTCCAGTTCGCATTCAGTAATTTTCCTAGGATTGAACAAATATGAAAAAGAAATCCACCTGCCCACCTAACCGAACCGGTTCAATTGTGGAGTTCCTAAAATATCTTCATTTGCAAACGAATCACACGATTGTTTATGTTAGGATAAAACTCGTAAAATCTGTTTGACTAAAAAACTGACAGACTGACCAATCACGCGCGCATAGACTAAAAAGTATTTTTTTTATAAAGTTCTAGTTTTGAATGGTACGCAAATAGTCCTATCTCACATTCCTCAATCGTTTCGTACACGCACAACGGTTCAGAGTAGAACCTTTTCTAAGGACATTTCCAATTCAAGGTCAATGTACGCCCTTCTAGATCTACTTTTGCTAGCCCTACCAACAACCTACGCCCTACCAACAACCTACGCCCTACCTACTTTACAGACTGTTCGTTTCAGCTTTCGCTTAACGACATTTCAACGGTTTAAAATATTTTGGGAATTGGAGAATGTTTTGCAGCAAAGGAAGCATGAAAAGAAGCCTATCATAGACCCTACGTAAAGCATCATATTGTAGGTGACTGCAAATTGACGTATCTGCAATTTTTTGGTAAAATAATTTGTGTCTCATTGACTAGCAAAGGGTGCAAATCAGATTCGCCAAAAATTTCAGATACGGCAGTTAGCGACGTCAGCGAAGATTTGTCTAAAGCCCTTGACAGCCGACGATGACAACCGACCCAGTACTATCCAAACAAATTAACACGTGTGCCAAATCTTTACCTTATCAGTCTTAATCAGTCACTTCATGTTTACATTGCGTTGTACATTTAGCAATATCATTTATGTACACGCACATGATTTTGTTATAATAATGGAAATCGGGCACACAAAGTACATGCATATAAAGGGTGTTAGTGACATCGTAACGAATACTGAGGGGAATGATTCAGACTATGATTCTCAGTCGACATCAAGTGGAATTTCAGAAAGAATTATAAATGGATTTTGGCAAAAAACCTTTACAAAATTAAAGATTTTACTGATTTTTGATGACTTTTGACATGAATATACTTAATATAACCATAATTTTTGACATGTAACTATTAGAGTATTTTAATTGTATTTTGACTATTTTAATTTTACTCTTTGACTTGTTAGTACACTAACAAATTTTCATGCCTATGTTATGGCCAAATAGGCTGTGCTTAAATATTATTTATTGTTACCACCTAAAATACCTTATTTGTGTAATAAATGATTTGATTGATTGGAATTTCCCGAATTCATGAAAATTTTAGTGTTTTGTTAAATTATTTTCAGTTCCATACTTTTGCGATGGAAAACTCCACTTGATATCAACTCAGAATCATGGTGTGAATCATCCCTCAGTTTTCGTTGCGATGTCACTAACATCCTGTATATAAGAACATGTATCTCGATCTTATGTATGTATGTATAAATAAGACCAAGTCAATTGCCCATTGCAAGTGCAATCCTAACACACTAACATAGACTAAAGATTACATATTTGCGCATTCCTAAATCTACAATCAAGGCAAAAAAAAACGCAAGCTGTCATACTTCGTTAGCGGCTAAACTTTTAAGACGTCATAGAATGAAATAAAGCGATATAACTTTGTTTTTTTTTTAACGGAAAAGGCTATAATCGCTCTGTTAAAAAATTACACATACAAACATGACATAAGTAGCTACTACTTACTCATCATCGTTATATGGCTATGGTAACGGGCTCCGTGATCCAGTGGTTGATCGATGAGCTCACGATCCTAAAGTCTCGGGTTCGAATCCCGGTGGGGATATATCACAATAATCACCCTTAGAAAAAGTAAAATGACCCGTGCTTCTGAGGGCACGTTAAGCCGTCGGTCCCTGGTACTGTTTACTTAGTGAGTTAATCGTTACATGCGCCATATCAGTTTTCAGGCCTTTGGCAGGTCAATAGTAACCATGGGTTCATAAGGTCGGTTACTAGCCTCACAAGCCACAATAAGAGTATCAAAACTCAGTAGGTTCCTATGAGATGATAGTAGACCTCCTGTGCCCAGTAGTGGGAAGCATACACGTTAAGTTACTCCATGAATTATGCAATGACATATGCCCACATGCCGCATACTAACGCGGGCATGGATTGTCTGGAATGTTTAAAATACACTTAGGGACCGTACATTGGCTAAATAGTGTGGCCAGTTCCAATCAGGGGGTTAAAAAGGCCACATCGAAGCAATTCATCTAAAAAAGCAATATTGCAATTTGATATTAGCGCATATAAAAGTAAGTGCGCAAAAAACACAAATGTGATGAATTGCTTCGATGTGGTCTTTTTAACCCCCAGGGGGGTATATTTTCCTTATTAATTTGTTAAGCTCATTTAGTGTTAACATAACATAAACATAAACAGCCTATACACGCCCCACTGCTGGGCACAGGCCTCCCCTCAATCAACTGGAGGGGTTATGGAGCATACTCCATCCCGCTGCTCCACTGCGGGCTGGACGTTTGGGCTAGTACCCCGGGACCAACGGCTTAGCGTACCTTTCGAAACACGGAATCATTTTACTTTTTCGGACAATCAGGTGATTCAAGCCTGCAATGTCCTTACCAAACAAAGGACAGTCTCACAAAGTGATTTCGACAATGGCCCCATCGGGAACACTATACGGTGACTATATCATTATGAATATATATGGCGCTTGCTAAACTATTCCTAAGGAAAATATATAGAATAAAGTTGTTTCCAGGTCAATAGCACTTTGGTGTATTTATCGACAACATAATGTGTAGGTATTACACATATTTGCACAACACTCGAGTCGAGGGAGCAAACACGCGGCGGAAGTTACCTCACTGGTACCCGACTATGAATTGATCCTTTTACACATCGATGTGTCGCCTACTAGACGCCTACTTCTACTACCTTTCTTTTTAATGTACCATAGGTTCACATTAGACCATAATATCACCTGTTCTTCTACTGTCGTGTGGGTTGTGAGGTGGAATACCAACTCCATCAACCCTGGCTTCTGGGTTACTATTGAGCCGCCAAAGGCCCCTGACATGACTCATATAACGACTACGTACTTACGTCAGTAAGTAGTAATAGCGACCAACGGCTTAACGTGCCTTCCGAAGCACGGATTGTCTTACTTTCGGACAATCAGGTGATCACCCTATAATTTCCTAACCAAACTAGGGGAATTTTTTTGTGATATATCCCCACCGGGAATCGAACCCAGGACCTCCGGATCGTGAGCCCAACGCTCAACGTGATTAGGCTTCCACTATGAGCAATGCGTGTGTCTATCTGTTTTCTTAGTTTCTTTTGTCTCACATTTTACTTCTATGTTGTCATAATTTGTGGGAATCTATAATTGGCTTTGTGTTACTAGTTTAATGATTAGTCAGTATGTGAATGCTGTTGATCTCATAAATAATAAATAAATAATTAAAACACATAATAACGGGTTCTTACCGCGTTTAAATGGGGATATGAGACTCCCGATGTTTCGACACTGTTGCAAGTGCCATGATCACGGGATGACTGATGAGATTGGAGTGGAGTAGGTAGATCCATAATTTTCTAGGGGCAGACATATCTGTCTACCCTCTTTCTTTGCCGCTTGTTTATGTTTTTGATATCGGAATGTTCGAAACCATCTGAACTCGCACCAAACTCACTACGACAAACCGCACTCACTGTGTCCTCACGTTTTTTCACCACATTAGGCCGTTTCAAGCTTTTTACAACACCTACTACTGGATTCCACATGGTCGTTATTATGTGTTTTAATTATGATAATAACCGCGTAAACTTAAAACAATGAATAAATAAATAAGTCCGTTATCAGGTTTCGAACCGGCGCTCCCCGATTAAGCAACCCGGTGTACCACAGGACTCAGTATACTACAAGTTCTTACTAATATCCGTCCTATAGGTATCTAAGGGCTACCCCACCGATGTCTTTAGTTATTCAGGACATACCGACTTTGTCCTTCACCTTAGTCGACCAACATCGGGAACTTTAACCTTTACCAACAGCATTTACAATTCCACAGCCCATCCATCATTCTTATCAACAGACATTAGAGATCAAATTCCTCTAGCGCCGGTGGTTGCGACGGCAACATGAATGGCGGATCTCAAATATGTCTGATTGATACCCCAGTGTCATGGTCAGATCCTTCCTTGTAAGGTGACAATTTACACATGATCAAATATGTACTTAAGGTGCGGCTTCAACGGAACGACTGGAATATTTTATTTTTTTAACACGAATGGTTTAGAGATGTAGACTTAATTCTTTTCTAGAAAGACGTACAATTGAAGAGCAAAAGTGCAGTCACTGAACCCAGCGAATTATTTGTAAACAGTGGTGAAATTATGAACCATTAGTTGTCATAATTATAAAATTTATGTTTTTGTTGGTATTTTGTTCTATTACAGAAACGACATGTAAACAGGAGGTCTTTTTGAGGTTAAATGGTTGCATTTAATCCATTTCATTTATTACTTTGCAAGAAACTGATTGGACTTTTGCATCTTATCGTACATTGACCAAATTGGAGATATCGTTAGAAAAGGTTCAGTACGATCAACTCTGAACCTGCGTGCGTGTATGAAACGATTGATGAATGTTGAGGAAGCAAGAGAAGTATGTCCCTGTAGGCCCCTGACATGGCTCATATAACGACTACTAACTTACATCAGTAAGTAATAACCGGAACCGACGGCTGAACGTGCCTACCGAAGCACGGATCATCTTACTTTTGGACAAGCAGATGATCAGCTTGTAATATCCTAACCTAACTAGGGATCACGAAGTGATTTTTGTGATATGTCCCCACCTTGATACGAACCTAGGACCTCCGGATTGTGGGCCCAACGCTCAACCACTGGACCACAGAGGCCGTTCAATTCATAAAAGAGTAGAATAAAATGAATGTTAATTTTTCATAAAGACACAAAATTCGTTACAATAAAAACCCTACAAAACGAATTGCTAAGTTTGACATAACCTCCCTTTTTCTTCGCTGCGAGTAATAAAAATACGTTGGAACACATTAAAATCAGTTCCTAACACGGTAACACGTCGTAACAAGGGACCCTTGGTTGGTTTAAGACCTCATTTAATCTTAGATGTTTAACCGCTCTAATAATGTTTAACACGACCTTTATAGGTACAACGGTGCTGATTCCTGTAGATGTTACGGCTAATGTCCGTAGTGCGGATACACCCAGTTTTAGCCGGTTAGAACTAGGTATAGCCACTTACTCTTGGTTAAACCTAGTACTAGCCGATAGTTTTCGGGTAAAACTAGGACTAGCTTTCATCATGCCGGCTACAACTAGGTCCAGCCATTCCCTGTTGGATAAAACTAGGTCTATCCGATATCATTCCGGCTAGAACTAGGTCCAGACAATCCCTGTTGGATAAAACTTAGATGCGTGTCCCGCCAAGCCTTCCGCCCTGCGCCACACTCTTGATTCACAGCATCTGCAGCAGCGGTGCGGGGTGGAGGACATAGCAAGGTACGCGCCTCTGCAGGTTGTGAGCGCCAGGTGCTGCTGATCTACTGCAGGTCTACTAGCGAGTGTGGCTCACAGCGTCTGCAGCGGCAACAAAAAGTGCCTCTGCGAAGCTGCTGGTATTTTGTGCAACTCAAAATGTCACTCAAGTTTAAGTTTAAAAGTTTAAGTTAAAATTAAGACACACGCTGCCGTCAGCTAGAGGGGGTATATTATATAGTATATATATAGTACAAACTCCACCAAGCTGCTCTAGTGATGATTTATCAATAAGATTTATTTATTTACCATCTACTCTTATTCCTACTCTGGTTCTAAGTGATGAAAGCATCGAAATTCGAATTTTAGATTTTAAAACATCATCATCTCCCTAGCATTATCAAGTTTTCCACAGGGTCCGCTTACCTAACCTGAAGATTTGACAGGTCCGGTTTTTTACAGTCTGACCTTCCAACCCGCGACGGGAAAACCAGCCTCATACCTCCGAAAATGCATTTCTCGTGAAAGTGGATTTACTCACGATGTTTTCCTTCACCACAGAACACGTGATAATCATTTATCCAAACATTAATTCGAAAACAAATTCGACAATCATTGGTTTAGGCTGGATTCGAACATGCGACCTCAAAGTGAAAGGCAAGCTTCCACGGCTCTTTTCTTTAGATTTTTAAACGTCTCGATCATTAATAATTCACCTGGCATTCCAAGATTATGTCATGGCGATTTGCGTCGTTAAACTAAACAGCTTTCCAACCAAAACTCGTATAAGGCATCAAGACAACACGCTGAACTTGTTTGCGGCCGGAATCTGAAAACCACTTTTGATTTCAGTGGTGTATGCTAATAATATTTGGTTTCCCTGGCCTCGTAAACATAGAATAACATTATGTATATTTGCCAGGATCGTTCAAAACTGTTTGGTTTGACATAAAGACGATACGACTACGCGTGACCGCGATTAAACCAACAATATTGTCTATTCATCGTATAGATGTTACTATGAGAACTCGTAGATTTGTCACTTTGTAGGACTCAGGGGTGTTCATAGTTCGAAAGGACTAAAGAACTTCTAATTAATAAATGTTACTACAGCACTAGTGAATATCATAGTGATATTGATGTTACTATTTGAAAAGCTTCCTTCTCTCTTTTAAACTTCTATTTTGTCGTGCCCGAAAGGGTCTGTGATGTGAAACTCATATGTAACTTACAAACTTGTAGGTACACCATCATAGTATGCAAATAAAGAATATTGAATATTAAGGTTTAAGTTTTTTATTATCGAAATCCTTACCAATGATTCGCTAAAATTGCAATAAATAAACAGGATTGGTAGAATACCCGATAAGGTATTCCTGTTTATTTATGTGATGACATCATATAATTTCTTCATTCTTATTCTGTACCTGACCAGACTATCTATCTGACGATAGAAAATCTGTGGTATTTACGGAGATTGTAAATTATCTGGGGACACGGCTAAACCAAATATTTTGTCTAAAGTGTAGAGTTTGTGAACTTAGTGTTTGTAAAGTTAGAGCGCGTAGAGTTAGAAGCTTGACTCTACATCAGATCTGATAACTTTTTAATACTGCGATCGTAATGTTCTCGTTTTGGAAACATTTTACATGAAAATGTTTATCATGCGATTATTGTTACTACTACTATTTTTATTGTTTTGTAGTCAATTTAAAATCAATTATTTATTTGTTATTAATTTAAAAATAAAACAATATTTTTTTATTATTTATTTGTTATTAATTTTGAAATCAAATTTGACTTTGTTATTTTTTAGATGGAACTAATTTTATTCGTTTCTGGCATTTGCACGCGTTACTTACGTTCACATATTTTTTTGTAATGAAGTGTGTTTTAGTAGTACCACCCAGACACTGTGTCTATATCAGATATTCGCATAATTCCACACATCGATTTTATTGACATTGAAAATCGATACCGTGTTGGCCGTGACGATATCATCTTAACATGATTTCGAGGAAGATTAAACTACTTTACATCCGCTTAACATTATAACACCTCTGCTAAGTTGATTTAAGTTTCTGAAAGAATCCTTAAAAGCGTAAATGGGTTAAGTGCTTAGTAAAACTATCTTTAAGTGACGAATATTTTTAACAGTTAAAATGCTTTATAGGTACTTGCGTGTTTTTAAACAGGTATTTTCAGGGTTCAGGTTAACAGCCAAGTATTTAGCTTTTACTTGACTAAATATAATAGAAATTTCTATTTTAATTCCTACTTCATACCACATCATCACTTACCATTAGGAAATTGTAAAATGAATATCACTTATTTTTTGTAATTGTTTCTTTTATATCTATCTTATATTTTTAATTTGTTTTTGTTTTTCTACGACTCACCCTTGTTTAGGACTGAAATCCCGTCCGAATCAGATGTTACGTTTTTTTTTTTCTCTTCGTCAACTATACATATACTCACATCACTAATTTAAGACCCACCCTCTTGTCGGTGTAGCATTCTCCATGCTAATTAATCATAAACTAATAAAAAAATATCTTTAAACTATACAATCGCATGAACGCCGCAGCCTCTTAAAGCTAAAAAAGGCATGCGTTTGCGCCTCAAATCGATCTAATTGCGCCTCCTTCTGCGTACAATCACAAGAAGGTACAATGCGATTGTGGTCACTATACTAATCAGATTAAAAGATTCTATCGTGCTCAGGTCATACTCCTTACGAGACGCAATGAGAAAAAAAATGACAAAGCATCTACCGAGAATTACATTGTGATTCTCAATAAAAGCTTAGGTACGTGCTTTCATTACAAAAGTTTAATCAACTGTTGATTTGAAAGTCTCAGTAGTACGCATATTTACTGTTACTTACATATAAAAAGAAATCCAATAGTTTATTCGTGGCTGAAAGCACACCCCAGACACTCCATACAAAAATCTCATCTTCTTCTTCTATCGTGTGGGTTGTGAGGTGAATTACCAACCTCATCAACCCTGGTGTCGAGGTTACTATTGAACCGCCAAAGGCCCCTGACATGGCTTATGTAACGACAACTAACTTGCATCAGTAAGTAATAACCGGGACCAACAGCTTAACGTGCCTTTCGGACAAGCAGGTGATCAGCATGTAATGTCGTAAACAAACCAGGGATCACAAAGTGATTTTTGTGATATGTCCCCACCGGGATTTGAACTTGGGATCTCCGGATCGAAAGCTCAAATCACTGGACCACGGAGGTAGTTGAAATTAAGAAAAATTAAGACATAAACTAAACTAAAAATTCAAATTCAAATTCAAAATTCAAAAATATCTTTATTCAGTAGGTAACATAGTTACACTTTGAATCGTCAATTTTTACATAACGAACGTCTCATCCGCCTAAAACTACTGCAGCTTCTCACAACCTGTATAGCCGGGGAAAAGAAGCTGCAAGAAAAACCTCGGCACAGGGCCCTAGACGTTCTTTAAAAAAATAAACATAAAATATTGATATACAATTGAGTAATTTAGCTGCCTAATATCAGTTCTCAGACAGTTAATCCCATGCATTCATATCTTCTAAATAATCACTAACTTTATAATAACCTTTTTTGGAAAGTTTTTGTTTAACTACTGTCTTAAAGCAGTTGAAAGGCAAATTCTGAATGTCAATGGGAATCTTATTGTAAAAACGTATACATTGCCCCTTAAAAGATTTAGTAATCTTATATAATCGACTGACTTGTAAAGCAAGTTTATTTTTATTCCGGGTATTAACAATGTGCCGATCGCTATTTTTTGCAAATAAAACTAGACACAACTTGGAGGTTTGGAGGTGAGGAGGTTTTTCTTGCAGCTTCTTTTCCCCGGCTATAAAGGTTGTGAGAAGTTGTAGTAGTTTTAGGCGGATGAGACGTTCGTTATGTAAAAATTGACGATTCAAAGTGTAACTATGTTACCTACTGAATAAAGATATTTTTGAATTTTGTCTTAAACCCTGTAAAATCTTCATTTTTCATGTTAACTCCCAAAAAATTATCGCTGAATTCATTTGCAGCATTTATCCTTGACGCGAATTGGAATAGTGCGTTTTTTTATGTCGGTTCAATACCCTCGTGAGCACATATAAGAAGTGAGCTGATAAAAACTGTCCGAACGATTACTGGCCTTGCAAACAGACATTCACCTGCAAATGTATCTAGCTTGATAAAGGCTGTAGCTTAGGAGCCAATGGCGAAAAATGTGAATATTTTTTGAGATGTGTTTAAAATATTTAGTCACTGTGGTCCGGAGGTCCCGGGTTCGAATCCCGGTAGGGACGTACCACAAACAATTACTTTGTGATCCCTAATTTGGTTAGGACATTAAAGACTGATCACGTGATTGTCCGAAAGATGATCCGTGATTCGGAAGGCACGTTAAGCCGTTGGTCCCGGTTACTACTTGCTGGTGTAAGTAAGTAGTCGTTACATGAGCCATGTCAGGGGCCTTTGGAGGCTCAATAGTAACCCTAACATCAGGGTTGATGAGGTTGATAATCCACCTCACAATCCATACGAGAAAAGAAGAGTCCCTGTGGAGCGCCGCTTCGAACCGTGCACCGGAATTACACCAATGAGTTATTAATTTATCTTAACACACTGGGCTTAAACATTATAGACGGCGATACAGCTCATCACCATATTTGCTAACAGAGAGCTCAGTGAGGTGTGGGTACTTAGTTTATCTTGGATGGATGTACCTCTGACTACCACAATTGGAATATAGTCGTGAGCTTATGTTATGTAATTTAAGAGGTTTTCAAAGGCTGGGTTTATCGCTTGTGCGAAATAATAAATACTTTATTACAAAACAAACACAGGACAGTGATAAAATATACTTATATACTGAAGAGTAAGTACTCAAAGATATACTGTACTCACTAATATTATTACTATTATGTCTAAATTCGTATTCTCTTTTAATCATCCTATATGTGTTTTATTTTTACTTCTTTTTGTATACCCAAGTGCATGCATTAATTCTTGGTGAAAACTGGATTGGCTTCTGTACTACCTTAAGTGTGTTATACTGATACATGTGTTATTTTAAGCTGTATGTTTTCCTTAAATAAAAAAAAATAAAAAAAAATATATGGGATAGACATGTCAAATTATGTCACCTTATATCAATCCCATTCACTTTTTGTCATAATCTTTTGCAACTTGACTAAGCCCTTGTCTTTTAGGATCCCGTGGTGTAATGGTATCTGAGGTTCTGCGAGATGATGAATGATGTGTGAAAATTAAATATTATGTTTTTTATATTCAATTCAATTCAAATTCAAAAATATCTTTATTCAGTAGGTAACATAGTTACACTTTGAATCGACAATTTTACATAATGAACGTCTCATCCGCCTAAAACTACTGCAGCTTCTCACAACCTGTATAGCCGGGGAAAAGAAGCTGCAAGAAAAACCTCGGCACAGGGCCCTAGACGATCTTTAAAAATAAATAAAAATAAACATAAAATTGTTGACCCTTAAGTTACATATGTCTAATTATATTATTGTTTATAATGAAAGTTTCACGGTGCATTGGCGCTTCTGCGCTGTAAAGTAGTGAAATGAAAATAAAAAATAAATAAATAAAATAAAAATGGTTAACACGCTCGTCCCGGCTTGACAAGAGCTGCGGATTTAAGTCTCGTCCGAGTCAGAATTTTTCGATTTTTTTTGAGTATTGTGCAAAAGGCCCCTGGATTGTACAAAGGCTTTTCGTTTTATTTTAAATTAATTAATAATTGAGGCAAAAATGTCATCAAACTCCTAGACTATGTTACGCGAGAAGTTTGCAAATTGGGCAGGTCTTATTCTCCGAATTCTGAATGACTATTCGCTTTATCAGTTATGCAATCTATGTACTAAGTAGTCTTATTTTGGTGGCTATAAACAATTGGTACGACGTAATAGGATCATTGAATAGCATTTGACTTCCCCTCATTACAAGGTGAGTATTAAGTCTACTACCAGCACACTACTAACAACACACAACTTCGTTTTACACAGACACTATTATTACATGGACGTTATCGTACACCTGTGCGTGTGACGTGTGACGCCATACGATTGAAGACTAAACTATGTCCGAGGGGGAGTGAGGTAAACCTAGCTCAGCCGCTGGTGGGGAGCGGAGAGTTGCCTCTCTATACGTAGTATTTATTCCCTTCTATGCTATTAGTACACTATAACGGCCTCAGTAGTCAAGTGGTTAGATTGGAGTGTTAGTCTCTCTCTCTGGGGGTACCGGGTTCCAGATAGGGACATTGTCGAAATCGCTTTTTGAGACTGTCCTTTAGAGAGGTAATTCCAAGCCAGAAACACCAGATTGACCTGAAAATTGAAATGGTTTCGTGTGAAGGCACGTTACACCGTGGATCTCGGGCTACTAGTCGAAACACCTCCACCAAACTGCAGATTAGCAGCGTGGTGGAGTATGCTCCATACCCCCTCCGGTTGATTGAGGGGAGGCCTGTGCCCAGCAAGGGGACGTATATAGGTTATTTTGAGATATTTAAGTATAGTTGATAGCGCTGCTTTCACACATAAAATCTTTAGAACATTCAGATTTTGGGAAAGTTCCAAAGTAATTCCAGCCAAATTGATTGCGCACTTTATTCAAGTACCTAGGTAGGGAAGTTCAGTGCATTTTTTTGACATAACTTATTATAGATAAGCTGCATATGGCATTCAGTATTTGGCCAGACAGGGAACGGCAGCTCACGCGGTAGAGTTATAAGAAGCATAGAGTGGTAATTATCAACAACTTCAGGCTTACAAAGCCCTTGAAAAATATAAATTCGCGTGAGATTATGGCGGAAGAAATTGATTCTTATCGCTTACACAATACGATCGCGCGTCACGTGTCCCAGCACGTGGTACGCGTATCCGATTTTATTTTTTTCCTGATTAAACTATGTAAGTATATATGCACTGTACAGTACAGTTACTACTTTGTGTCCTGTAAACTCCAAATCAAAAATATCTTTATTCAGTTGGTAACATAGTTCATAGCCGTTGGTCCCGTACTGCTAGCCCAACCAACTCCAGCAACCCGCAGTACCTATAGCAGCATGCTGAAATATGTTCCGTACCCCTTCAAGTTGATTGAGGGAAAGCTTGTGACATATATAGGCTATTTATGTTACAGCCTCCGTGGTCTAGTGGCTAGAGCGTTAGACTCACGATCTGGAGGTCCGGGTTCGATTCCCGATGGAGACATTGTCGAAATCACTTTGTGAGACTGAACTTTGTTTGGTAAGGACTTTTCAGGATTGAATCACCTGATTGTCCGGAAAAGTAAGATGATTCCGTGCTTCGGAGGGCACGTTAAGCCGTTGGTCCCGGCTATTAGCCGTAAAAACACCTCCACCAACCCGCAGTGGAGCAGCGTGGTGGAGTATGCTCCATACCCCCCTCCGATTGATTGAGGGGAGGCCTTTGGCCAGCAGTGGGACGTATATAGGCTATTTATGTATGTATGTTATGTTAATATCTACCTATCTATCTAAGTTACACTTGGAATCGTTAATGTCTCATCCGCCTAAAACAACTGTAGTCCTCACAACCTGCATAGCCGAGTACCCAGCGCTCTGAACATTAGATCAGGGAGCTGTTATTATTATCTAGCTATTGATATTAGTATAATCCAGGGAAAAAACCCAGGACGCCGTAGACCAGGCAGACAGAAGACATTTTGGCTTAAGAATCTCCGTGAGTGCTACGGACTGAGCACTAGATCCCTGTGCCGTGCGGCTGTGGACAAGTGAAGATCGCCGTAAGATCGTCAACCTCCGGTAGGAGACGACACCGTGGTAGAAGATTACTATATTATACTTATATATACTTTATATACACTTCTCATCAAAAAAATCGAAACACCTTGCAAGTTTACGTTTTGTCAGGATTATCAGAAAAATGTGTACATTTAGGAATAAATGTTAAATGTCGTTTAATAGTGAGTAATATGAGCTTATCAAATCTTAATGTTAATGTTCTAAATTTAAATGAATTTTTCATAGGTTTCGTATTTTGTTAAATGAGTCATTTTTATTCCGTATGGAGTATAAAGGAAATGGATAAAACAACACACGTAAATGAAAAAAAAAGCTAAAAAACGTTTATTTAATAACTTGTATTCCCTCCCCGAGCTCTAATTACTGCTTCCATACGGTTCTTCATCGATCGGATGAGAGTCACGATCACATGCTGTGGTATATTGTCCCATTCCTCTTGGATTGCATCTTGCAGCTGGCTAAGTGTTTCTGGGGCAGGATCTCTTGCTCGAATTCGTCTCTTTAATTCATCCCACAGATGTTCAATGGGATTCATGTCCGGGCTTCTTGCTGGCCATTCCATAATAGAGATATCGACTTCGTTAAGATAATCTCGTACGACGCCCGCGGTGTGAGCCCTAGCATTGTCGTGCATGAATATGAAGCCGTTGCCAATAAAATGTGCATAGGGCATCACATGAGGCTCGAGACACTCTTCGACGTACCGATGACAGTTTAGTGCAGGCAGACGTGGCCCAGACACGAAAGCAAGCTCTGTCTTACCGTCGGCGCTGATTCCTCCCCAAACCGTCCACGAACCGCCACCATAGCTGACCTTTTCTTCAATGCAGCATTGTGCATAGCGTTCTCCGTCTCTTCTGTAGACCTTGTTCCTTCCGTCGTTACCATACAGCATAATTTTACACTCATCAGAAAAGAGAACTTTGCTCCACTGTAGGTATGACCAATTTAGGTGCTCACGTGCAAAGTTAAGGCGCGCTCTTCGATGGTCTGCAGTTAATTTCGGCCCATTTGCTGGCTTAAGCGGTACCAGTCCACGATCCTTCAACCTTCTTCTAATTGTAGAGTCACTTACAGCCACCCTTCGTACAACACGAAGCCGCTGCTGCAGTTGAAAAGCGTTAAGGCGTCGATTTCTTAAAGAAGTTGTTACAATAAATCGATCATCTCGCTCAGAAGTGACCCGATTCCTGCCAGATCCTGAACGGCGCGTGAACAAACCAGTCTCCCGATAACGTTTATAGACTCTATGAACAGATGACAGGCTTAGATGCAGTCTTGCAGCCACAACACGCTGACTAAGGCCAGAATCCAGCAATGCCACAACTTGGGCGGCTTCTGTGGGCGAAGTATCCATACGTTTTAGAAAAAAAACCTTTTTTCAGACGTCCCAAAGTCACAGTATTGAAATAAAAAACAAAAAGTTTAAGGATAGGTGCCAATTTTTAGTTTTTAAACGCTAAATGTACTCCAACCCTAAACACACATTTGTCTCAAAACAGTGATTCATTTCGTTTATAAGATAAACAAATGAAATTCTAATTTTGAATTTAGAATTTTCGCTTATTACTGTAATGGCCAAACTGCCAGCTATACATTTATGTATTTTTTTTCATCGTATGAATTCTTTTTTGTGTTAAATTCGGACAGAAACAATGAAAACGGAAGTGTTTCGATTTTTTTGATGAGAAGTGTATATATGTGTAAATTTTTTGTTGGCATGTAGCTTCTTAGAGTTGTGTATATTTTGTGTAATTTTGCTGTAAATTTCCCTAAAAATAAATAAATAAATAAAATATAAATAAATATAAGAGGATAAAAATATTTTATAATTCAGTATATATGTTTAGATGGACGGAAAGGGTAATACAGAAGTGCTAGAAAGAGTAAGGGAGTTGAGAGTTATTAAAAGTTAGGTATATAATATATAGAAATATATTATACAATTTCAATAAAAAGGAGTTAGATAAGTGCAGTGTGAACACACCGTAAGCGAGACGGCCGCGCAGTACCTATTGTATCGAGATTGTATGGACCGGCGTGCTGCGTCGGCCGGTCCGTCGATGCGTTTGTATGAACACACTACGCGTTACCGGTGCGCACATTCGTGTGGACAGCGAGACACAGCTGGCGTGTCGGTAGCACATTCGTTGGTACAACTTTCGTGATAGTTACGCGTGTGCGTAGAGCACGCCTCGAGGTTCCAAATGCGCATATTTGTCACAGGGGTCTACCAGCTGAAGTGTTAAGGACAGAGAAGCAAGATGACTGGACACTTAACAAGACACGGCAAATTTATTAAAAACATTATAGAAAGGAAGAGAGAAGGAAAGAGTGGAAGGCAAGACCAAGAAGTGCTTACATGGAACAAATAAAAGAGAAGGCGAACAGCGCGTCTTATAAGGAAGTCAAAGAATTGGGTCTTGGTAGACAAGAATGGAGGAGCTCGGTCTGCGATTGTTGAAGTTAAGCAACTTTCGCAATGCCCGGTCATAGGATGGGTGACCAGAAAAAAAAAATTTCATCTCGAGCTCCTCCGTGCTTTGGAAGGCACGTTAAGCCGTTGGTCCCGGCTGCATTAGCAGTCGTTAATAACCATCAATCCGCACTGGGCCCGCGTGATGGTTTAAGGCCCGTTCTCCCTTTCCATCCATAGGGTAGGCCCGTGCCCCAGCAGTGGGGACGTTAATGGGCTGGTGATGAGACTGACAGTTCAATTTGCCACCCATCCTATGACCGGCCTTTGCGAAAATTGCTTAACTTCAACAATCGCAGACCGAGCGCGTTTACCGCTGCGCCATCGAGCTCCTGTAAGTCTCACTAAATGTCAAATATGTTAGTGCGACAGAGTCCTAAAGTGGGTAGACGAATCTTGGTACGAGCTTAAGTTGTGCCTGTAGGCCTCTTGGGCTTATGCCCAAGATGTCATTTCAATTCCGGCCAAGTAGTTAACGCCATCTGCGGCAAATCTACAATAAGTCAAGTCAAAAAAAAATGTCATTTCAACATATCATAAGCTCACGACACAAGAGGTACGTCCATCGCAAGATGAACTAAGCGCCCACACCTCACCAAGCTTTCTGTTAGACCAACGTGATGGCTGTCTATAATGGTCGAGGTCGAGCCAACTATGTTAGTGAAAACTGCACTTAATATAACATAACATAAACTGCCTATATACGTCCCACTGCTGGGCACAGGCCTCCCCTCAATCAACCGGAGGGGGTATGGAGCATACTCCACCACGCTGCTCCACTGCGGGTTGGTGGAGGTGTTATAAATTAATATAAATTAACAACTAATCTAACCACCAAAATTATATGAATAAAATGTAATTTTCCGAAGAGAAATTAAACTCGAACAAACACAAACTTTACTACTACTTTTTTTAGTAGCAAGATATCCTAGACTTACACGAAGCGTAAATTGAATTAGGCACAATTGGGGCGACACTAATACAATTACACATTCAGAATAAAAGCGCCTTCCCCTTAAGCTTACCTGTAGTGTAGGTTCTTTATAAATATTATTATGCTATTCAACAAAGGTGAAAGGAGTAAAGGCGAATGATATAGAAATGACAAGAGAATAACTTGAAATATCGTGTAGGACGAACTTCGTCCAGTTATTTTTTTAAATATCGAATATCGATAATCAGACAAACACTTCAGAACCCCGATCCCGACCACGCCGGCGTTGTCGACGATTTGCCTCATTCAGCGCTTATCGCTATCGACCCAACAGGATCGATTAATTCTATCAAATATTATACTCTATATCTCTTTATTATATTATCAGGCTATTAGCCGTAAAAACACCTCCACGAATCCGCAGTGGAGCAGCGTGGTGGAGTATGCTCTATACCCCCTCCGGTTGACATATTAAAAAAATCGCTTTGTGATCTTTATTGGCTTTGGACATTATTTATCTATTAAGTATACTTACGATTATGCTTAAGATTATGTAATGCGGTTTAGGTTCAGACTATAACCCAACAAATGGCATTAGAGGCTGATCATCCGATTGTCTGAAAGTAAGACGATCATACGTCCCCCTCAATCAATTGGAGGAGGTATGGAGCATACTCCACCACGCTGTTCTACTGCGGATTGGTGGAGAACGATCACTACACCTTCATTGAGCTCCTTTTATCACAAAATTACATCTATGACAATCCCAAAGTTTGCGTGTACCTGACCTTCCAAGCCTCGACGTAACATGGCCTTGCTGGGTCGTTGATCCACCTGGCTGGTAACTAGGCGCGCCAAATGCCTATTACGTATTCACAAGGAGAATTGTAATTGCCATAGCGTTTCAGTGGTTTCCGTGTTCTGGGTTTAAGTTTAGAATTTTGTTGGAGCTTCCGCGTTAGCGATTGTTGAGAACAGGACTCTCTATTGGATATTGATTGTTTATTTATTTTTTTAATAAATTAAAATCTATAACCCGTCTACGGAAAAATCAACATATCATCACGCCTGTCGAAGGGGTAGGCAGAAGTATAGTATATACGTTACTTTAAGTATATATACATTTTGCGTTATATTCATCATCATCAATTTAAGAGCCACGCTCTTGTCGTTGTAGCATTTTCCATTCCAGTCTATCAAAGGCCAATTCCTTGACTTCCCTATAAGACACGACGTTAACCTTTTCTTTAATCTGTTCCATGTAAGCTCTTCTTGGTCTTCCCCTTCCTCTCTTTCCTTCTAGCTTTCCTTCTATAACGTTTTTACTAAATTCGTCGTGTCTTATTCACATAAAATAGGTACATAAAATAGTTAAAAGCACCTAACCTCATTTTATTTTGTAAAAAAAAAAGCAAAAATCTTATTGAGTTTTCTCGATGAAATTGCTAGTAGAATCCACCTTTAAAGTTTGTCGGGTCCGAAAAACTACACACTTTAGATAGCGCTGTACATATTTTTCTTCGTTTAACCTTCTAATTTCATGGGTAACAGACATAATGCATCTTATCTTTGTTTTTGGGTATAAATGATGACTTTTTATTACACCCAGGCACAATTACATCTTCCACCCATTATTATTCTGATCAAAATAAAGAGAAACAATATAGGTAGCAACGTAATTCTATACATAATGTGATTCAAATATCAAGCAACAATTATTTTTATACAGGGTGTTAGTGACATCGTAACGAATACTGAGGGGGATGATTCAGACCATGATTCTGAGTTGATACCAAGTGGAATTTTCCGTCACAAAATACATGATTTTTTTTTTTAGTTTTTTAAAATTATTTTAAATTCTATACTTTTGCGATGAAAAATTCCACTTGATATTAACTCAGAATAATCAGCTGAATCATCCCCCTCAGTATTCGTTACGATGTCACTTACACCCCAAGCAAGTACATACTGTAGTCATACAAGTAGGTATGGGTGTTAGTGACACCGTAACGAATACTGAGGGGGATGATTCAGACCATGATTCTGAGTTGATATCAAGTGAAATTTTCAGTCGGAAAATTCAAGAAACTTTTTGGTTTTTTTTTAAGTTATTTTCTATTCCATACTTTTGCGACGGAAAATTCCACTTGATATCATCTCAGAATCATGGTCTCAGTTATCCCTCAAAGTTTTCGTTACGAAGTCACTAACACCCTGTATATGCTTCTGCCATTACGTTGTATTACGGAATAATTATGTACGCGAGTAATGAGAAAGTAGGTAGTTATCACGTTAAAGCTGTACAAAGCCTTCTATATTGTTATTGGTGAACGTGTAAAGTCACATCACATTTCATTGGTCACTTTGTTCATGTACCTAGGTATAAGTTCATCATCATCATCATCACCAGCCCATTAACGTCCCCACTGCTGGGGCACGGGCCTTCCCTATGGATGGATAGGGAGATCGGGCCTTAAACCATCACGCGGGCCCAGTGCGGATTGATGGTTATTAACGACATATAAGTTCAGTGCCCATTTATTAAGTTACAAGTTGGTAAAGTGTGTAATGAAGCGTGGAATCCCAAAAAACATCTTAAGCAAAATGTTTGGATGAAAGGACTGAGTACATTAGCGGGCGGGGCGTGCCTAAATGAAATCTGCTAGTCATTTCCTTATAAAGAAGCGTCCATTTAGGTGTTTTTGAACGGAGCTGCGTAGTACAACTAGCTATTTCCAAAGTATCCATAAAATTAAGTCTCCTATCGGGTAGGTTGTGAGGTGGATTAGCAACCCCATCAACACCGGTGTATTTATTTAATTTAACATACGGAACACGGATCATCTTACTCTCGGACAATCAGGTGATCACCCTGTTATGTCCTAACCAAACAAGGGAACACAAAGTAACGGAATCAGTCAAGGAATTGGCCTTTGATAGACTGGAATCGAAAATGCTACACCGACAAGAGCGTGGCTCTAAATTGATGATAATGATGATGTCCCCACCGGGATTCGAAACCTGGCCCTCCGGATCGTGAGCCAGTTAAAACACTGAACTGCAGAGGTCGTTAAAAAAACACATTTTGCAGTCACTTTTGATAAGTCCTCCAAGTGTGCTTCTAACTAGACTGGGCTTTCGATTTTCAAGTTGAACCGGTAATAATGAAGGATCAAAACGTATTTTGTGTTTTTCATTAATTCCAATCCAACAATATTTTCATGAAGTTTAATTTTGTATACTTAATCAGGCATATGAAAAATTACCAAAATGGTAAACTACGGTGGAATATTTACGACACAGACTTTCCTCAAAAGGTCGATTAAGAGAGAATTATTAATGGCGTTAACGATAAGAAAATGGATTTATTATGTTACAGAATCAAGTTTTTCTAAGAATCACAAGGTTATGATTACGTTTTAAATTTATAAATCTGTACTTAATTCCACCTGATTGTCCGAAAAAGTAAGATGATTCCGTGCTTCGGAGGGCACGTTAAGCCGTTGGTCCCGGCTATTAGCCGTAAAAACACCTCCACCAACCCGCAGTGGAGCAGCGTGGTGGAGTATGCTCCATACCCCCTCCGGTTGATTGAGGGGAGGCCTGTGCCCAGCAGTGGGACGTATATAGGCTGTTTATGTTATGTTTATGTACTTAATTCAATTATTCGTTAGGTTTTATTACGTTCTTTTTGTAAAGTAATGTTCTGAGTGACCGGCATTAACCTTCTTGATACTATTGAAAAATCGCCCGAAACCCTGAAACCCTGGTGTCAGGGTTATTATTGAGCCGCCAAAGGCCCCTGACATGGCTCATGTAACGACTACTTACTTACATCAGTAAGTACCTAGTAACCGGGATTGGTCCCGGCTTATCGTGCCTTCCGAAGGACGGATCATCTTACTTTTTGGACAATCAGGTGATCAGCCTGTAATGTCCTTAGCAAACTAGGGATCGCAAAGTAATTTTTGTGATATGTCCCCACCGGGATTCGAACCCGGGACCTCAGCCCAACGCTCAACCGCAAGACCACGCAGGCCATCTTTTGCTCCGTTCTATACGTACTGTAGTATTATTATTCTTTTCCCGTGGCATCAGTCAGCAAGTTTAGACGAAATCCGCCCACAAAACTCTCGCCGGGCGTTCTGTCCATAACCGGTTCCTAACTATAAAACAGCCAAACTAGCGTTAATATTAACAATAGGTTTATTTGTTTACCTGCCGACCCGGACAAGGCCAGCGTGTCAACCGACACAATGCCGGGTCATCGGAACAAATTCACTTTCAACCGCGCGATACGTACGTAGAACTGAATCCGATTGCGTGGAAAGCCTAACGGGGTTTTGAGGGATTAGGCCGCGTTTCCACTGACGCGGAGATGGGCGGAGAAGAGCGGAGATGTGCGGATTTGACCAATCACAGCGTTCGAGAGAACGAAAAACGAAGACGCTCTGTCACTCTCTCCCTCACGGTGATTGATCGATTCCTGCACATCTCCGCTCATCTCCGCACAGCACCGCGTCAAAGGAAACGCAGCCTTATTCGGAAGCTTCTCTGTTTGTGTTCAGTGTCACCGGTTTTATAAACCACTGCGCGTCATCTCTGCCGGATGGGCAGAGCCGCATGGCAAAGTCTATTTTCTACTATAGTATTATAATGACAAACATAACGGCCTCCGTGGTCCAGTGGTTGAGCGTTGGGCTCACGATCCGTAGGTCCCGGGTCGAACCCCGGTGAGGACATATCACAAAAATCACTTTGTGATCCCTAGTTTGGTTAGGACATTACAGCCTGATCACCTGATCGCCCGAAAGTAAGATGATCCGTGTCGGAAGGCACGTTAATCAGTTGGTCCCGGTTACTACTTACTAATGTAAGTATATACGAGGGTGGATCGAAAAGTTCGCGGCCTCAACAAGAAAACAAAATAAATTGCATGCAAAAACGTTTTTATTTCTCAACATAGTCTCCACCTAACTCAATACATTTCTTCCATCTGTTTTGCAAAGCTTCTATTCCGGTTTTAAAAAATGATTCTTCAAGGTCTGCAAAATACTGGTTCACTGCGGTTTCAACCTCTTCATTTGATGAAAATCTCTGGCCTCCAAGGTGTTTTTTTAAGTTGGGAAACAGGTGAAAGTCGGACGGTGCCAAATCAGGCGAATAAGCCGGATGGGGCAGCAGTTCAAAACCACAGTCACGAATTTGAGCCATGCTTTCGACAGATGTGTGAGCGCGTGCGTTATCCTGGTGAAACAACACTTTCTTTCTCAGTAATCCTGGACGTTTTTCTTTAATTTTTTCACGCAAATGGCGCAATAAGGTGCAATAGTATGCTGAGTTTATTGTTTGGCCCTTTGAAAGATAGTCCACCATTATGACTCCACGAGCATCCCAAAAAACTGATGCCATCACCTTGCCAGCCGATAAAATTGCTTTTGCTTTCTTTGGGGTTGGTTCATCAGATCTTTTCCACTGCTTGGACTGTTGTTTGGACTCGGGCGTATAGTGATGAACCCAGGTTTCGTCCATAGTAACAAAACGATCCAAAAAGTCCTGCGGATCAGCCTCAAACATCTCCAAACAGTCGCGAGAAATTGTTAAACGAATTCGTTTTTGTTCAACTGAAAGCAGTCTGGGGACCCACCTAGCGGATACCTTAGAAAATCCGAGTTCATTGATAATGATGTTTTGTGTTCGCTCATACGAAATGCCTATAGTGTCTGCAATCTCCCTAATAGTCAATCTTCGGTTTTCCAATATGAGATCACACACTTTGTGGATGTTTTCTTCCGTCGTAGACGTGGTAGGCCGGCCGAAGCGAGGGTCATCTTCAATGCTCTCTCGTCCACGTTTAAATTCTGCTACCCATTTTTTTACAGTGGTATATGATGGCCCAGATTTCCCTAATGTTTTCGTCATATCATCATGGATCTCTTTCGGTGTTAATCCCTTTTTAAACAGATATTTGATTACCGCACGTTGTTCAATTTTGTCCATTTTTAAAAAACTGCACACTCGGTCTCTGTTAGCACGCTATAACTTATAAACCACAAATACTACTGCAACAAAATTTCGTACTGTGAAAATTGAAGAATGTATAGACCCAATGAGGGTAGTATTGTAAAAACAAAATAAACGGTTGTATGTCAGGCCGCGAACTTTTCGATCCACCCTCGTAGTAAGTATATATAGTAAGTATATAGTAGTAAATATAGTAAGTAGTAAGATGTTGACTTACTGATGTAAATAAGTAGTCGTTACATGAGCAATGTCAGGGACTTTTGGCGGTTCAATAATAACCTTGACACCAGGGTTGATGATGGTAATTCACCTCACAACCCACACGATAGAAGATCACAAACATTAAATAGAATCGCGTCTGTATCTCCGCGGTAGGGTGTATAAGTAATACAAGCACTTCTCCCCAGCTATGTTTCATCATCATCAGCCCATTAACGTCCCCACTGCTGGGGCACGGGCCTTCCCTATGGATGGATAGGGAGATCGGGCCTTAAACCATCACGCGGGCCCAGTGCGGATTGATGGTTATTAACGACTGCTAATGCAGCCGGGACCAACGGCTTAACGTGCCTTCCGAAGCACGGAGGAGCTCGAGATGAAAACTTTCTTGTTTTTTTTTGTGGTCAACCATCCTATGACCGGCCTTTGCGAAAGTTGCTTAACTTCAACAATCGCAGACCGAGCGCGTTAACCGCTGCGCCACCGAGCTCCACCGAGCTATGTTTATGTTTCACGTAATAGCAGGCAAACCTATTGCCGTTAACTGGACAAATAAATTATAACATTACACCAGGTACCATCTATTAAATGCCTCAGCCTATTCCATCTCATCGCACACTTTCTAATTCAAATAAACCTTGTTTAAAATATACAGTTAGTCGGTTATATTCCAAAATTTCGAACTTTCCGATTACGCGTGGGCATGACAACACGACACGCAAAATAGCGGCCGGAAACCCTAATGACATGGATTTGGCGCCATTTACACGGTGCGGATGAAAGCGAACGTTTCGGAGGCCTGTTTACCTAGATAGGTAGGTGCCTGTAAGGCATTAGGGATACTGGGACCTTTGTTTTAAGGCAATACGGATACTTCATTCATCAGAATCGTTGAAGGATAAACGAACAAACTAGCAAGCGATTGTTGCTTAGTGCTGGGCATTTTTTGGTTGGAAAAGGAATGAGGTTAGAAAAGTCCAAATGTGGTCCATAAAAGTATACAATAAGATACCTAAAAAATTTAAAAACGGACCTACTAAAATAATGACTTGTAAATTACGGGAATGGCTAATTACTAATAGTTTTTATCATCATCATCATCAGCCCATTGACGTCCCCACTGCTGGGGCATGGGCCTTCCCTATGGATGGATAGGGAGATCGGACCTTAAACCATCACGCGGGCCCAGTGCGGATTGATGGTTATTAACGACTGCTAATGCAGCCGGGACCAACGGCTTAACGTGCCTTCCGAAGCACGGAGGAGCTCGATAATTTTTATAGCATTAGTGAATTTTTGAGCTGTTAATATTTGCATGCTAACAATAATCAGCAGGATAGAGATTCTCTGACACTGACTTATATACCATATTGTGACTCTGTCTAACTATGTATCTGACTATCAGGTGATCAGCCTGCCTAACCAAACTAAGGACCAGAAAGTGATTTTTGTGATATGTCCCCACCGGGATTCGAGCCCGGGACCTCCGGATCGTGAGCCCAACGCTCAACCACTGGACCTCGGAGGCCGGTTATAGTCGTAAGCTTATGTTAAGTAAAGTATAAAACAAGTTTCGTATACGCAAGAGGGACCCTCTCTTGCTGGCATTCTCTCTCATTTGTTTTTATGTGGTGTGAAGCGTTTAGCAGATTATGTTGAATAAACAACTGGAAGGTGAATTGATACTGCCGAACCGCACCTTTTGTGTTGGGCAGAGTTGCAACGTTATAGATTTAGTTAAGTGATTGGGTAAGTAAGTAAAATGTTTATTTTTCATAAAAATACAAAAAAAACATACATACATAAACTCACGCCCGTAATCCCTAATGGGGTGGGCAGAGCCACAAGTAATCAAAGACAACTTGCAGCCACTGTTGATACGATGTCGTAAGCTGGATATGATGAACCTTATGGTGATAAGGGATCAGCCTATCGCCCATAACATTAGTCCATCATTTTAGATGACACAATCCCTCTGTCGGTTTTTACGACGTGCCCGGGAAGACAAGCAGCTGAACGTTTTCTATGCAAAAAATATTGGTACAATAAAAACCCCACAAAACCAATTCCTCGGTTTGTCTGTGGGAGTGGAGTTCGCTTAATATTATTAAGTATGTTTTAAAATACTTACAGTTAACTTACAGCTAAGAGATCTTTTGCATAAGATGTTTAAATAAAGATTTACTCAAATTATTTATATTATTTATTGACGATTCAAAGTGTAACTATGTTACCTACTGAATAAAGATATTTTTGAATTTGAATTGAATTTGAATTTGAATTGAATTTATATTGCACTCCTGACGTATGTCGACCGGCAGCATGCTGTACAGATACGGTATATATCGTACTTTGGTTAACAGAAGTTTTATAGGTACCTCCTATCATGCTATTTTATCAAGAAGCGCGCACACGGCGGAGTGAGATTTTTGTATTAAGAGGTAAAGTCATGAGCAATATAATGTACCCACTTTGGGACTCTGTCGCACTAACATAATTGACATTTAGTAAGACTTACAGTTCAATTTGTCAAAAAAGTTAATGTGACATGGTACCAAAGTGTATACATATTAATGCTCGTGACCGTATATGTGTAGCCGTATATGCTTGTACTCTAGCCGCATCTGCCTAAATATTACGTAATAATGCTCTTTTTACATAAGTTTTGCGCCTTTTAAGTGTAGGGAACTGCACATCATCAAAAACTGAAATATGGTCGTCAGCTCTGAAATATCCACAAATATGTATTGGATTAATGTGATAGAATATTAATTCTATTTTTAAATCGATGAGTAAATACCCGGGGTCAAAAATAAAACATAAACATACCTACATTTTATGATTAATTACATTTTTGTGGTGAGACAAAAAGTCTACTTACGCATTTTCCCTTCAATATTTGCCGTTACTTCCTCAATGCCCATTATTTAAGACCACTGATTAATAAAAACAATATCGAGGAAAACCATACAAGCATTCAAGTAGAAGATGTCATTAAAAAAACGTTTTGGAGTCCAAAAAGTTTAAAGAGTGAGTCAGGGATTTAGAGAAACAATGAGGAAAATTGCCAACAAATATCGGAACAGAATCTTAAAAAGAAATATACCACATTTTTTAAAGATGACTGGGGTAAATTTTATTTTTTCGCTGTAAAATGTTTACAATGGGTGAAAAGAAGCGAAACCTTACTTCGATTAAAAACAGACTGAAGAGCCTTTTGGTATTCCAGTTAAAACGTGTCGATATACATTTCTAGAACATAGATCCACACTACCCATCGGAATGAAGGCTGAAGAAATTCGTATAAGACATGTTCACACATTATTGTCACCATCTCCCTAGCATTATCCCGTTTTTCACAGGGTCCGCTTACCCAACCTGAATATTACAGGTCCGGTTTTTTACAGAAGCGACTGCCTGTCTGACCTTTCAACACGCGAAGGGAAAACCAGCCCAGTACAGGTTAGGTCACATACCTCGGAAAATGCATTTCTCGTTTTCCTTCACCGCTGAGCACGTGATAATCATTTATGATCCAAACATGAATTCATAAACAAATTCGACAATCATTGGTTTAGGCCTGTGCTGGATTCGAACCTGCGACCTCAAAGTGAGAGGCAAGCGTTCTACCAACTGAGCTGCCACGGCTATTGACGGACATTTCTCTCTCCATTCCGCCAAATTAAATACGACACGACCTACACCTCTTTTATTTGTTTCATAAATGTTCTCCTAGGTCTATCCCTTCCTCTCCATCGTGTCATATCAGGTGGCCAATCATATTACCTTTCCGGTTCTCTAAAGTCTCTGGTAAGCATGTATTGTACTATATTATTATAAAAGTACGTTTTGCGTTACTGTCAAATGTGCTTTGTAATGTGTTTTGTGCGACATGGGACGGATAAGTAAGTCTCTTTATGTTACTTTATGTCAATCCCATACATTTACAACTGTCACTGTCATTTGCCGCAACCTGACTAAGACCCCAGGTGAAAAAAAATCACGAAGTTCGCATGACTCTACATAAACAGCCTATATACGTCCCACTGCTGGGCACAGGCCTCCCCTCAATCAACCGGAGGGTGTATGGAGCATACTCCACCACGCTGCTCCACTGCGGGTTGGTGGAGGTGTTTTTACGGCTAATAGCCGGACTCTACGTAAAAGCACCTTAATATACATTTCGACAGCTACCTATACTGTTTTGTTAATAATGTGAATGCGGGCAAGATTTGAAAACATTTGGCATCCCATACCCATAGCTTCTATCTCTAGGTCTCACAGCCAACTAGCATGCAAAATCTGGTGAAATACTTTTGGTACCGTCTCTAACTGATGACGGGATGTGTTTTGATCAGTCAGTTCACGAACCCTATGCGAGTAGGTTCTAATGTGTTCGTCGCCACTGAAGAATGTGTGGATGATTAGCTGATGAGATCTTCCGGTAGTGAATGAAACAGCGGACGCTCGTTCTAAGCTACACATTCAAAGACTGATTTTACCCATCGTACCTTACAGTTTTAATTTCATTTTCATTTGTCAACATCATCACTACTTTAACAGCCACGCTCTTTTCGGTGTAGCATCCTCCATGCTACTTTTTAGGAAAAAAAAATAGAGCAGTGGTTTCATTTGTAGCGATATCCAAACAAAGAAAGAAAAACAAGAAAGAAGAATTAGTGTATGAAACGATTGATGAATGTGGAGGAAGCAAGAGAAGTGCGTCAAGATCGAAGCAAATGGAATTCCCTCTGCTTGCCCTTTCAGGCATTCTCAACACAAGTGTCTTCGACTACTTTTAGGGAAGCTTCATTAATTTATGTAAAAGATTTATAGAAATAAAACGATTTTTATTTTCTATTTAATTTTTTGCCTCGGTTGGAAATAGGCGTGAGTTTATGTATGTTTCTAAACAAAGAATATTTTTACATTGTTTTAAGTTTACGCGGTTATTATCATAATTAAAGCACATAATAACGTCATCCCGTGATCATGGCACTTGCAACAGTGTCGAAATATCGGGAGTCTCATATCCCCATTTAAACGCGGTAAGAACCCGTTAGTATGCGCTTTAATTAAAGAATGTTTCTTAGCATGGCTGTCGAGACTAGATGATGCGTGGCGTCTTTGAAAACGTGAATTCTTGTTAGTGCGGATCAGGATCGTAAAAAGTGAAATTTCTTGGCCTAGCACCAACCCAAACATTGATCTTACACGCAAGTATTGTATGTCGACCCGTCAGTTAATTCAGAGAAGCGAAACTGTCCAATAAGTAATATGTTGTAGCTAAAAGCCAGTTTACAAGATACGTTCCACGTGTAGACCAGCGCCAAAATAATGACATCACAAAGTCGATGGCCTGAGAAAAAAAACTAAATATAAATAAAATAGCTCAAGTCGTTGTGAACAAGGAAAAATGATCGAGGTACTAGCTACTAGGTAACTGTGTAGCCAAGCAAAAACTATGGTTCAAGAACATTTTTAGTACGTTAGTCTGGGGCTTTGTGAATTAAAAAATTGATTTTTCGTCGAAAATAAAATCTAAGTAGGAATACAAACGAATGCTAATTTCCACGTTCATCAATTATTAGTTTCATTGTGTATCAGAATTTGAATTCAGAACTCAGTACTTTATTGTTGTTTTGTTGACGCGGCAATCAAAACAAAACAAAAGAAAGTATTTAGTTCTAATTTCAAATTCTAATACACAATAAATTTAATAATTGATGAACATGGAAATTAGAATTCGTATGTTTTCAGAAATGCGATGATTGCTGACGGTCATTAAGAAAATAGAAAAGTTATAGATAACTTTTAAATAGAAGGAACATAGAAAGTTTCTAAATCTAACCCAATCTAACTAGTTTGTCCTGGTAAACTTACAAGCACATTTTCCAACTAATCCTAGTTAGAGCTTGCAATGGCTCATTCGAACCAGAAAAGAAAGAAATGTTGAAGTTGACGCACATATCCTTTAAATAATCACATAACAGATCACTAATATGTAATTGTAATATGAGAGCCTATTGATAATAAATAAAGCGACGCGAAACGCAAATACATGGTTGGGTTACTTTGGAAAGGACCACTGATACAACCTGTTAAAAAAAGCAATGAAACATAAATGATTAACCATTCCAATGCCGGATTTGACATTCGCAACAGTATGAAAAAACTCGAGAATGTACTAATAAGATCAATGGCATTAGAATCAGACGCAATATTTGGTGGAGTCTATTTTGCCGGCCTCGGTAGGTCAGTGGCTCATACACTACAGTTCACCACACAGGTAGACACTCAAGGTTATACTGGAAACAAAGTAATAGACAAGGCGAAGCTTGTAGACTCATTGTAATGAGGCGATGTGCGGAAATAAAGCTGGCTTTGCACTGACTACGAGTGTTACAGAATCTACTCGTGACTCAATTACAATTCTTGAATCGTTCTAACTTATTAGAATCTACAAGTATCTACAATTATACCTTTTTAATTGTTAAAGTAGTTTACGTTTCCTATTTTTTTGTTAGATTCGTTGTAGACGAGTGTTTTGTTAGGTTCGAGGTAATTCTAGTAGGAAATTGATTTGTCTGAGTTTTTATTAAATGTTAGCATATTAGAGACATAGCATAAGCTCATCAATGTTAAGCCGTTGGTCCCGATTACTATTTACTGATGAAAGTGAGTAATCGTTACATGAGCCATGTCAGGGGCTTTTAGCGGCGCATTTATAACCCTGACACTAGGGTTGATGAGGTTGGTATTCTACCTCAAAACCCACGCGATAAGAAGAGAAGAACAAGCATTCGAATTTCAAATAAACTCAGAGAGTAACTAGTACGCAACTATTATTTATTTATTGTTTAATGTTGTAATTGAAGATGATCAAAATAGTGCTTACAAAGAGAAAAACAAATTGGCTACATCTGCAGAAACTAACTCTTCAACTAAAAATGTATAACAATGTTACATGTCTTTTAAAAACAAAAGTCTAGGGCTCTGTGCCGAGGTTTTTCTTGCAGCTTCTCTTCCCCGGCTATAGAGGTTGTTAGAAGCTGCAGTAGTTTTAGACGGATGAGACGTTCGTTATGTGACCATTCGAAGTGTAACTATGTTATCTACTGAATAGATAAATTTGAATTTGAACTTAGGTAATCGAATATCTTTATATAAGGCACAAAGTTCTGAGGTTAACTTGACACCCATTTCGGCACTAAACTAACCAATTCAAGGTGAGAAGATAACCAAACCAACGCGAACAAAATCAGCTGACTACAACGTGAAGTCAGTTTCAATTTCAAGAAAGGAAAAATAAAAAAAGAAAGTATTTATTCAAGCAGAAAGGCACAATTGCCTCGAGGCAACTCAAAAAGCCGTCAGAATACGGATGCCTTTACAAACGCGGGAATCTGATTAGACTTTATATAAGAAAAGTTTTGAGTTGGACAAAAGCGACCAGCGACTAGATTAAATCATAACAAAATCATCTGATTTAAGAGCTTGATTCAGCACAGAGCATCATAATATTCATAATTCACTAAACGGCACTCGCCAATGCCGAACGTATTCAAACAAAGGCGGAGTTGCCTCATGGCAACTCAAAAAGCCGTCAGAATACGGAATGCCCTTGCTAACGCGCGAATCTGATTAGACATAGTTCTAAGCTTGCTTGACTGGTGATCAATTCAATGTAGCAAATCGACAACCCTAATCGGTGAACACAACAAAATCAGCTGACAAGAGCGTCGTTCTCCATATCCACGCAAGTGACACAATTCACGCATTTACTGCAATATAAAGGCGTAGTTGCCTCGTGACCAATCAAAAAACATTAGAATACGCTATATCGCCCCTGCGGACGAGCTTCGAGAGCTTTGTATAAGAAACTGAAGTTGACACTCATTTTGGGGACAAATTCAAACCAGAAAAGAGACTAAATCAAACCGCTGCGCTGGACGATTAGTAACAAAATCAGCTGACTGAATAGCTTCCTTCTCCAACTCCAAGCTTCATAATTCATGCCCTCGCCAATGCCAAACATACAAAGGCGTAGTTGCCTCGTGGCAACTCAAAAAGCCGTCAGAATACGGAATGCCCTTGCGAACGCGCGAATCTGATTAGACTTTGGTATTAGACGTGTAATAAATTCGGCGGCCTCGCTAGGTCACTGGCACATGATGTCACGTCCCGCAAATATTCCGACACTATTAGATTAGGCTGTTATTATACGAAACGATTGTATATGAATTTTAATTTGGTGAATTAATCTTCGATATTCTTCGCTCTTTGTGAGGTTCTATGAGCACAGGAGCTGTAAACTATGAATATTTAATAAGTTCTTATTTTTCGTTTTTAGATACTTTACTGTAACAAATTTATTTGTGTTTGGCTTGGCAAACTATTTTGACTATAATATCGTTATTATCAATAATAACTTAAGTACTTTAAACCGGCAAGAATGTATGAAGACTTTGATGAGAGTGGATGATGCGAATGTGGTTGTCAGGATCTTATTAAGTGGATTTCCATGGTCTCCTAACCCAAAAGTAAATAGGCATGATTTTATGAATGTGTGTATGTAACAATAGTATTTATTCTGTGATTGAACCGGATCTTGCGTCTTGACTTTTTCGTAAAGTTAGATTGTTATTTATTGAATTTCACTTTTTTTGGAAATTTGACAAAAAAGCTACCTTATTGAAACCTGAATACTACATACAGAATAAATATTTCGAAGAAATAAATTTCATTCGAACGACCAATGAGAATCGCAATGAAAAAATCTTGCAGTGTACACCCAGCTTTACACAAACGTCATATATCTAGCTAGACATGCTCGGAATAAATGTCGGTTGCTAAGGCGCGACTTTTATAACTTCTCATGAATGGAGTTGGTCATTGTCAGGTGCGTACACGCACAAAGAATCAGCTAATGTTTGCAAACTTGAAACTTGTTATATATGAGGAAAATCCTTCTGCTAACTTACATTAGTTTTGTCAACTTATATTGTAAGCTCCACGGACCCATCTGCCTGATGCTCTTTGCTTAATTGCTGTTTAGACTTTTTAAAGACTCAAATATTGTAAGTTCTTCTTCTATCGTGTGGGTTGTGAGGTGGATTACCAACCTCATCGACCCTGGTGTCAGGCTTACTATAGAGCCGCCAAAAGCCCCTGATATGACTCATGTAACGACTACGTACTTACATCAGTAAGTAGTAACCAACGGTTTAACGTGCCTTTCGAAACACAGATCGTCTTACATTCAGACAATCAGGTGATCAGCCTGTAAAGTCCTAATCAAACTAGGGATCACAAAGTGATTTTTGTGACATGTCCCCACCGGGATTCGAACCCGGGACCTCCGGATCGTGAGCACAACGCTCAATCACTAGACCACGGAGGCCGTTAATGTTGATAGTGACAGTGACAAAAATGTATGGGGTTGAATAACGTCCCCACTGCTGGGGCACGGGCCTTCCCTATGGATGGATAGGGAGATCGGGCCTTAAACTATCACGCGGGCCCAGTGCGGATTGATGGTTATTAACGACTGCTAATGCAGCCGGGACCAACGGCTTAACGTGCCGATGCACGGAGGAGCTCGAGATGAAAACTTTTTTTTTGTGGTCACCCATCCTATGACCGGCCTTTGCGAAAGTTGCTTAACTTCAACAATCGCAGACCGAGCGCGGTGACATGTCAATCCCCATACATTTTTATCACTTTCGATTGTCCTTCTATCGTTTGCAACTAGACTAAGGCCCCATTAGTCCAGTGTTATTTATCACAAACATAACAAACGCGACAATTTGCATCAGTAACATAACAAATGTCATTGCGACATATTGATTAATTAATCCTTTTAGACAAAATAGTGTTTTAAATATCACTTGTTATTATCACCACAGGAATGTTGATCGAAGGTGTGTCCAGTTAGCAATAACCGTTTCCTGGTTTCAAGATTTATAGATTCGTTAGCCTTGGTTCCTGTGAAAGTGGTACCAGATTTTAAAAAGCACAATGAGTATTTTGATCCCATTTGTCCGGCCAAGTAGTGAATGCCATTACAGGCCAATCTAGAAGAGCTCATCATCATAGCATTACCCCGTTTTTTCACAGGGTCCGCTTACCTAACCTGAAGATTTGACAGGTCCCGTTTTTCACAGAAGCAACTGCCTGTCTAGTGTCACAACCCGCGAAGGTGTAACCAGCCCAGTACAGGATAGGTCACATACCTCCGAAAATGCATTTCTCGGGAATGTGGGTTCATCACGATGTTTTGTTTTGTTTTCCAATCGAAAAGAGCTGACGTCATACCAAAAGGACTTTAATTAACACATACATACATAAACTCACGCCCGTAATCCCAAATGGAGTGGGCAGAGCCACAAGTAATCAAAGACAACTTGCAGCCACTGTTGATACGAAATCCTAAGATGGATATGATGAACCTTATGGTGATAAGGGATCAGCCTATCGCCCATAACATTAGTCCATCATGTTAGAGGACGCAATCCCTCTGTCGGTTTTTACGACATGCCCGGGAAGACAAGCAGCTGAACGTGTTCTATGTTTTTTATTTGCTCCCAGAACAGCATAGAAGCAACTTAGCAGCATAGAAGGACTTTAATTAAACTATAATATTTCTCTACTAGTCCAGAAGCATAGAATAAAGAATAATAATACGTTTAGAACGGTACTCTCCGCCCCGCACCGGTTCTTATAGCGCGCCGAACTAGATTTACCTCACCCCCTCCGAGTCTTACTTTAGTCTAAATTACCGTAAGTCGCGAAGGAGTAAAGGGGAGAGCACGCGGTCTGTGTCTCGCTCGCACTTACTCGAGATTTTTGTATGGAGTGACCGGTGTGTGCTACAAGTAAGGAAAGAAATCAACATTCAGCTATTTATCAATCTGTGCATAGGTATCGTAAAATTACAAGTGATTTTACACGAATTCTGTAGTTTGCAGGTACACAGATAATTACGCACCAACCAATTCTAATTACCATTCCAATTCGGCTATCGAGTGTGTATCAAATCAAATCGCCGACTTATTTGGCAACGACAATTATGTTAATCCTCCTGCCCTGCCTTTTTAAAACAGTGGCGACATAAAAGACATCGTAATTAAACATCTACAACATAATTAGGATGTAATACATTTAAAAAAAGACTTTGGTACCTACATAAAAGAAATTAGGAAATTAAAAACGTTAGCATCTGCAGGATTCCGTACCCACGTGACCCTCCCTTGAGAGAATAAAGAATAATACTGCACATAGAGTGGTAACTGTTCGCCCCGCACCAATTCGTATCGGATGCTGAGCCTCCACACTACCTCACCCCCTCTGGGTTTTACTCCAGTCTGAGCCGGACGCAGCTGAGGAGTAAAGAGGAGCGCGCGGGGAATGTTTGTCTCACTCGCACTTACACGGTAAAGGCACAGGGTAAAAATGAGAATATTGAATGGAGTGTCCAGAGTGTGACAATGCAATGTTACAAAGTGGTATTTCTAGTATTCTGAATGTCTGAAGAAGCTTTTCTGTACGAGGTCCAATTTGGTCAGTGAAAACATGATGTAAATTAGTACACGATTATTTAGTTATTTCAAACTACTTTTACCGCCTCTGTGGTCCAGTGGTTGAGCGTTGGGCTCACGATCTGGAGTTCCCGGGTTCGAATCTCGGTGGAGATATATCACAAAAATCACTTTGTGATCCCTAGTTTGGTTAGGACAGGCTGGTACTTATAGACTGCTATAAGTGAATAATCGTTACATGTCATGTCAGGGGCCTTTGGCGGCTCAATAATAACCCTGACACCACGGTCGGTGAGGTTACTAATTCACCTCACAACCCACAAAATAGAAGAAAAATTACTTCGATGTGGCCTCTATAACCCCAAAGTATTCAAAATCTGTAGTACGCTCAAGCCATCATGATACTTAAGTATATGACGCCATATTCGTCAATGAGCATGAACTATGTAAATCCTTAGCCCATGACAACTATATCTGCTATAAAAAAAAAATATATATATATAAAGGCACCTTCATTTAATATTACTACTACAAAAGAAGTCACACTATTGTCTTCTAAAGATTAACATTCTATGCTAAATATTTTAAACTGTTACATAATTAATAGAATACATTTACCTATGCAAATTATACTAAATCGATAAAAAAACGCTGTGGTTTTTGCCAAAGATTTGTAGTTTTCGTGACCGTGTCTTTAAGTAGTTACCTGTCGATTAACTATGCCCAGTTCACCCAAATTTTTCAATAGATAATTTGATCGTATAATTAATTGGGTTGCCAACCGATTTTTATCTACCTGATAAGGTAAAAACCTTCTATAAGAAAAAAATGTTGTGTGATAGTAAGAATACCTAAACGTTGAAAATAGATGGTGAATTGCAAACCTGTCACTATACATAATACAAGAGGCTAGATGAATAAGTTAAAAAAAATATAAAAAAATAAATAAGTAAAGTATTTTTTTTTTCTTTTTTATATTATTTCTTTAGATAAGTATATATTATTTATTATTCTTTTTTTTTTGTTATGTAGGTATCATTATATGTTTATTGCACCAGCCCGTGCTCCAATGAATAATCTTCTTTCACCCTAAGGTTGCCTGGCAGAAATTGCTGTTTAGGAATAAGGCCGCCTATTGTGCTTATGTTTTATTCGTATGTTTATGTCCTTTGTTTTGTTGTTGTGCAATAAAGTATTATTGATTGATTGCTTAATTTTATGCTAGTAATTGATAAGAAGAAAATAATATTATTACGTTATAAAATGCAAACCCACATTCCCGAGAAATGCATTTTCGGAGGTATGTGTAACAGGGTATGCGTAACAGGGTACGCTTACCTAACCTGAAGATTTGACATGACCGGTTTTTTACAGAAGCGACTGTGTGACTTTCCAACCCGCGAAGGGAAAATCAGCCCAATATAGGTCCACAAATCCACTAAGATGAATCAGTAAAACCTTCAAAACCAAACAATGGCCGATAAGGTCGTCTACACAGACACGGGACAATGAATCATAAAAGACTGTTTACGTCAAAACCAGTCTTAAAATTATCCAATGTAAACTTCAGCCTACTCAGTTCTTATCTATTTATCTATAAAATCTGTGCTGAACTAATAGAGATACTGTTGGGCATCCGACGTCATAAGGACAACGCCCTCTAAACTGATTGACGTCAAAAAGTTTGTCTAATTAAAAAAGTAACATTCCATGAGATGACTTCATTTTTCGTTCGTTCTATTTATTATGCTCTAGGCCGACTAAATGAAATGAAAAATAAATTACATAGATAATAAAACATAAGCTCATGACTACATCCCAAATGGGGTAGTCAGACCATCCATCGCAAGATGAACTAAGAGGGGCATACAGGCTGTTAGTGACATCGTAACGAAAATATTGAGATATGATTCCGACCATGATTCTTAGTTGATCAAGTGGAATTTTCCATCGCAAAAGTATGGAACTGAAATTAATAATTAAAAAAGAAACAGTAAAATTTTTCGACGGAAAATTTCACTTTATACAGTGAAACCTGGTTAAGTGAGACATCAAGGGACCTGCAATGTCGTTTCACTTATAGAGGTATTCCACTTACCCAGTGTCTCAGATATACAGGTATAAATAAATATCTGTCTCATTTACAGAGGGTTCCATTAATAGAGGTGAGAATACAGGTTATTTCAGTTATACAGATGCGATCATTAAATAAAATAACGTGTTATGTATTTTTCAAATAAACATCTGTATGATAGTAAAGCGAAACTAAAAATAAGGGTAATTGAAGCTCAATGTACTTACGTACTTGGAATTACGTGTGGAATTTGTGGGTAGAATAAGAATGAGTAAACAAACAATGTTATCTCAGTTACAGAGGTTTATGCATATAAAATTTACTCGCTGTCTCAGTTATAGAGGTAACTATGATGATAAATCGAAAGAACGAATCCCAGATATAGAGGCTTACCTCGTCCCACTAACAGAGGTAATTCAGTGCCAAAGTGTTGGGACCTCAGCATGAGTTCCAGTTATGGAGGTTTCTCACTTTTCCAGGTCCCACTTAACCAAGTTTCACTGTATTAACTTAGAATTATGAACGAAATCATCTCCCTCAGAATTCGTTACGATGTCACTAACACCCTGCATATCTAGGTATAGTATTTGTTTTCTATGTTAGTACATAGCTAGTTAGTTAGGTTAGATATCTACAACAGCATCCTCCTAGTGAAGTTTTTTTTTTATCTTTGATAAGTTTGCTCTTGGCCCCGACTTGCCCGAAGGCATTGACGAGGCCTAAGATGGAGCGAGCTCGCACAGAAGGTGCCTCTTCATTCTGGCCTTGAAAGCACCCGGATTATATGCATTCGAAAATACGGAAGACGGCAAAGAATTCCACTCCTTAGAAGTGCGCATAATGAAGGACGATGCAAAGCTCTATCCTCAAATACATGTAACTTTACCCAAATCTCCACCCAAGTCTTCGATCTATCTATGTGCAAATTTTCATCCAGGGTTACTTTCACATTTATACTATTAGTATGGATGTGGAATATCATGAAAAGAGAAGGAAATCAATATCCGCGCAAGAAAATCACTCTGCAGTTGCTACTTGCGCCTACGCATATTGTTCCTACGCAGGAGCTGTATTAAGACTATTTTCCAAAGGGCGAAAAACTGCTGTAAAATCTAGATAGAAAGTCTGAAACTCAAGGTCAGTTACCGACAAGACTCGCTAAAATAGATCTGGCAGTAACGCTGTGCCATTAACCTGTACTGTGTGACTAGATCTTACCTATTAAATAAAATGTAGCGTTGTATAGAAATCTGTTTTTAATGCTAAAAGGCATGGCACGAAAGGCCAAGATATTCTAACCAGCAAGCATATGTGAAGATTTTGATAAGAGTGGAAAAAGTGATGTTTCTGGTTCGACGTGGAATTCCGTAGTCTCTGCCTAGCCTACCCCCATGGGAAACAGGCGTGAGCTTATGTATAAAAGGCGTGTGTCAAGTATTAAGAAACTTAGATGGCCAAAAAATGTGTGGTTTCCTAGGTCAAAGATAAATTATGAAATTCTGATTACTAAATAGGTAAAAAGAGATCTAAGGATGACAAAAAACGTTTTCTCTTTTTTTTATTTAACTTACTTATGAATTTTAATAAAGAAAAATGTAATAAAATTAAATAGCGCGACATTATTATTATCATTATTATTAGCGATGGTAGGCTAGGCAGAGACTACGGAATTCCACGTCGAACCAGAAACATCACTTTTGGCCATCTAGTTGGCCAAAAAATGTGTGGTTTCCTAGGTCAACGATAAATTATGAAATTCTGATTACTAAATAGGTAAAAACAGATCTAAGGATGACAAAAAACGTTTTCTCTTTTTTTTATTTAACTTACTTATTTTAATAAAGAAAAATGTAATAAAATTAAATAGCGCGACATTATTATTATCATTATTATTAGCGCGGTTGTAGTTTGGCGATAGTATTAAAATGTATATGTATGTAATTTTGTTTATAAATAAATTTAAAAAAAAATTCTCACGTTTTTTTATGACGGCACAGGTTACTTTTTCGTACAAATTCCATTGTAATTTCGTGTTTTGACGTTTAGTAAAAAGTAACAGATTTGCTTAGTTGGAAACTATCCTATTATTGGTTGAGGTTTACCTAACGAACTGAAGCACAAAGCGGTTTGCTTCCTGTGTGGTTGTCGTGACAACATAATTATGGCCTACGAGTACAGTAGGCCTTCAGACGCTAATACTGTTGAGAAAGGAGAATGACGTAAACAACATAACATACATAAACTGCCTATATACGTCCCACTGCTGGGCACAGGCCTCCCCTCAATCAACCGGAGGGGGTATGGAGCATACTCCACCACGCTGCTCCAGTGCGGGTTGGTGGAGGTGTTTTTACGGCTAATAGCCGGGACCAACGGCTTAACGTGCCCTCCGAAGCACGGAATCGTCTTACTTTTTCGGACAATCAGGTGATTCAAGCCTGAAAAGTCCTTACCAAACAAAGGACAGTCTCACAAAGTGATTTCGACAATGTCCCCGTCGGGAATCGAACCCGGACCTCCAGATCGTGAGCCTAACGCTCTAACCACTAGACCACGGAGGCTGTAAACATTATCTTAAATTAACAGAACAGAAATTATGAGATCCCAATTGATCCAATCAGCAAATCGATTTACTTCAACGACTTAAAATACCGTAGAATGTAGCATCTATTTCATAGAATTATACATCTTAACTGCATTGGAACAACGTGCTAAATTAGTTGATAAGTGGAGTGTTAATGGGTTGCGTTAGGCTTTCGAAGTTTCGACCCGTTAACACGTTTTCACTGCCCGGGCTACTCTAGGGTTTCGTGAAACGTTTATCAGTTTTCGTTACTATGCCCCATGACTATAAAATTAGCACTATCCATTCTGTGTTGAAGCAATTCTACTGGAAAACCAATATTGCTATTTGATATTTCCGAATACGAAAGTAAGCGCAAAGTTTTTAGAGCCGCCAGACCGAAAAATCAAGTTTCAAATCTGCCAAAATACCATATACGTATCCACCACAGCTTAAAAATACCTACATACAATATTAAAATATTACAAATTAAAAACGAGGCATTTTAGGGACATTTTTATCTATGATTACTTTGAAATTTAAAATGTTTCACGTTGTCCTGTGTTTTCAGGAAAATAAACAGATATTCTATTCATAGGAAGGAAATTGCGCGCTGGTAGGTACGTATAGGCATATGGGTACCGCCAATTCGGCATTACGCGGAATCCCCTAATTATACTTCCCAGTGTCCCAGGTCCCAGGACCCGACTAAATTTGTATCAAAAATTCACATTTTATTGTTTAGCAAAATTCATCTGCCTGTAAGATTTCATTTTCCAAACACTGTAATTATTTATAACGAACAAAACTTAATTTTTAATTTCAATATTTACCTAAAGCAAAACTCAATGAAGCCCATAAGTACACGCGTACTTAGAAATTTTGGAGAATTTCCAAAACAAGGGGTTTGAAATTAACAAAATAAACTTTTCACAATTTCAAAATTACTTAACTGTCTTCTAAGGATCGGCACGTGTCAAGCATTGACCTTAAAAGTTTTAGGTATTTACGCAAGGATCTCATTTAAATTCTTGGCTCATACATTTAAAGCCTTGACTTAAAAGTTTTTGTACCTAATCATAACTCAGGCGTGTTACCTTTATCGCGGGAGGAAGGATTAGGCGAATTATTGGACTATTGGTATAAAAATATAAAATAATTAATCGCAATAATTTTTATATGAGCCTATAACGGAGAAAAAGATAAGATATAGATAGATATAACATAAGATAAGATAACGGAGAATAAGATAAAAGATAGATCAAAGATATTCTGTACTCGCGAATATTATTATTTTTAATTTCATTTTCTCTTTTAATTATTTTAATATGTGTTTTATTTTTCATTTTTGTATACCCAAGTGAATGCATTAATTTTTGGTGAAAACTTAATTGGCTTCTGTACTAACTAAAGGGTGTTATATCTATATAAATGTGTTATTTAAAGCTGTATGTTTTCCTTAAATAAATAAAAAAAACATACGTTCATTTCCCAATTGGGATATAGGCGTGTCAGCGGTATATCCATTACAAAATGAACTAAGTATCCACGCCTCACAGAGCTTTCTGTTATACCATAGTAATAGGTACGGTCACGAGCATTAATATGTATACACTTTGGTACCATGTCACATTAACTTTTTTGACAAATTGAACTTTAAGTCTCACCAAATGTCAAATATGTTAGTGCGACAGAGTCCTAAAGTGGGTACATTATATTGCTCATGACTGTACGATCTATAATAGTCCAGACAACTATGTTAGTGAAAAACTGCAACGAGGACCCTTCCAGGCTACGTTAACCAAAAACAATATAGATGGCGTTGTATTTTAACGTGATAATGGCCCCGATTCCTGCAGACACCGCCTAATTTTATTTTAAGTTATATCCGTCATTTTCATATCCGTCGAAAAGGAAAGGGACGGATGATTCACAGCTCTTAATTTTAGGAAGAATGAGTAAATGAATGAATAACCCGGGCGAATCAAAAGGTACGTTGCTGGTATGCAATCCGTTTGACCTGCTGTCTACTTACTATGTCGGGTTATTGACGGACGTAAAATTTTTAGACGGTTGGTTTAGATTTGTGCTTAAAATTGACGTGTGTTCCATTAATTTTATGCTTGTCGATTACCCGTCCCTTTCCTTTTCGGCGGATAAGAAAATGACAGATATAACTTAAAATAAAATTAGATGGTATTTACAGGAATTAGCACCAATAACCTATTTTCTCATTACTCGGGTACATAACTATTCATGGCAGAAGAATATCTCTCTCTCCTTGGCATTTATTATTCCCATGTGATTTGTGCTTTCTTCGTACTTCTGCTCCACTTCGCTCTATCAGACGTGTCGCTCTCGGAGACATTGCACATGCACAGGTCCTTTTTGACCACATCCGCCCATCTTGTATTTGGTCGTCCTCTTGGTCTAAGCCCTGGTATGTTCAGATTGGCTGTAACGTTACCCACATAATCGGGAGGTCTTCTTTTTACGAGCCCAAACCAACGGAGCCATGGCAGAAGAATATATATAACAATATTTGTTGCTTAATGTTTGGATCACATTATGTAGCTTCTCTTTATTTTGATCAGAATAATAATGGTTAGAAAATGTAATTGTGCCTGGGTGTTATAAAAGGGTCATCATTTATACACAAAAACGATATGTATATATATATATATATATAAAGATAAAATAATTTAACACAAAATCATCTGAATCTAACCCCTTTCTTCTTTTATAGTGTGGGTTGTGAGATGAATTACCAACCTCATCAACCCTAGTCAGGGTTATTATTGATCCGCCAAAGGCCCCTGTCATGGCTCTGTTAAGATTACTCACTTACATCAGTAAGTTGTAACCGGAACTAACGATTTGACGTGCCTTCCGAAGCATGTATCATCTTATTTTCGGACAATCAAGTGTCAGCCTGTAATGTCCTAACCAAACTAGAGATCAAAAAGTGATTTTCGTGATGTGTTAACAACAGTCAAATTTAGAATGAACGAGTGAATGAATGAATAATCCTCGCGAATAAAATAGGCATCCCGCTGATATGCAACCCGTTTGACGTATGCTGTCAACTTAATTATAGCGGGTTATTGGCCAATATAAAATTTCGGAAGGGTTTTTTTAAATTTCTACATAAAAAATTGACTTGTGTTCCATAAATTTGCCGGTCGATATCCCTTTCCTTTTCGACGGATAAGAAAAAGACAGACCGTATAATTTAAAAGCACCATACTATCATACAATTTTCGGTGGATAACCTCGATTTCTCCTGGATCCCATCATCAGATCCTGACCTGGTGAAAATGGCACCACCGCGGAAGTGAACTCTATTCAACAAAAAAATGTTGAAATGCGCCTATAATTGACGGAAATATCGGTGAACATACATAAAAATAAAAATATTATACATGCAGACGAATTGAGAAGCTCCTCCTTTTTTGAAGTCGGTTAAAAATATAATTATATGGTGTGTACAGTCATGAGCAATACAATGTACCCACTTTAGGACTCTGTCGCACTAACATATTTGACATTTAGTGAGACTTACAGTTCAATTTGTCAAAAAAGTTAATGTGACATGGTACCAAAGTGTATACATATTAATGCTCGTGACCGTACTGGAATCAGTACAAGTGACGAATAATCTTCATAGATAAAAATATATCGTTATAGTAGTCAATCCGCCTCGTAAAGTAAGAGTTTAGGGGGATTATCAAAAGCCACTATTAGAGATTATGATAGCTTATCGCTAGTCATGTGGCTCTAGAAGAATTATTATTACGATCACTGCGCGCGAGCACGCAGGCCAAATGTCAAAAGTTATTCAGCGTGAGAAACGTCTCATTTTAATAGACAAGTATCTCACTAAGAAGGCAGCAGCGGTAAACGCGCTCGGTCTGCGATTGTTGAAATTAAGCAACTTTCGCAAAGGCCGGTCATAGGATGGGTGACCACAAAAAAAAGTTTTCATCTCGAGCTCCTCCGTGCTTCGGAAGGCACGTTAAGCCGTTGGTCCCGGCTGCATTAGCAGTCGTTAATAACCATCAATCCGCACTGGGCCCGCGTGATGGTTTAAGGCCCGATCTCCATATCCATCCATAGGGAAGGCCCGTGCCCCAGCAGTGGGGACGTTAATGGGCTGATGATGATGATAAGACCTTGATGTTGCCAACAATGTGCTCCAAATAAAACTCTTCACTCGTATCCCCTCTGACCTATTCCCGCGAAACATTAATGAAAATGAATCGTATCATTTCTATCGCTGTAATCCATACAGCCAGCTGTTTTATAATTGCAAGTGAATCACTCAGTACAGACAGGATCAACTGGCATGGGCGTATTAGTGATGTCATCTGACTGTGTCATGAGAATGGTATGACTCGTCCTTAAATTGAACGGGTCTCAAATTGCGAGTTCACTGCGCTCGATTCAACTGAACTCGTTAAAGCGTCAATTCTTGAGGTAGAAGTACTTCACATCACATACGTACCTACATAAACTCGCGTCCGTGGTTCCCAATAGAGTAAACGGCGCAAAAGAAATCTGAAGATAACTTGCTGCCATATTGGATACAGAATCCTAAAATGGATATGAAGAACCGTATGGTGATAGGTGATCCGCCAGTCCACCGACTATTGGACTATTTCTTTTAATCTGACATTTTCCTAGTCCAATGTAAGGAGCTAAGAAAAATACAGCCTTCAAAACAGTTAGATTGTTTGTCCGTGTGTTGAATTATTATTGATGTATTGAACTGATATGGTTAGCACTTTTAGGCCCTGCGCAGACGACAGACTATCCGTGACGCACTTTTTAGTCTGTGAAAATATAACCTATGCAATTATATGCAGTAACGCACACGACGCGCAAAAAGTCCGGCGCGTTAAAGTGCGTCACGGATAGTCTGTCGTCTGCGCAGGGCCTTATATAGAAAAATCCCGCGATACCGGGACTGACAAGAAATCAAAAATCAAATCATATACGTACATATCAAAGTATATACCTTTTTTTAAGAACTGATACTTTTAATTAATAAATATTTTAAGGACACCTATAAAACGTTTTACTCGATCCCGGATTTTTTATTATCAAATATAATTGTTTTAAGAAGCTGCTTTCAATAATATACTATAGCATTTCGTGGGATTTCATGAAATTCAGAATCGCTGGTTATTACTTTACGTGCAATCAATACAATATCCCTAACATTATCCCGTTTTTTCACAGGGTCCGCTTACCTCACCTGAAGATTTGACAGGTCCGGTTTTTTTTACAGAAGCGACTGCCTGTCTGACCTTCCAACCCGCGAACGGAAAACCAGCCCAATACAGGTTAGGGTACATTCCTCCGAAAATGTATTTCTCCGCGATGTTTCCCTTCATCGCTGAGCACGTGACAATCATTTATGATCCAAACACAAATTCGACAATCATTGGTTTAGGCCTGTGCTGGATTCGAACCTGCGACCTCAAAGTGAGAGGCAAGCGTTCTACAAACTGGGCTACCACGGCTCGAAGCATTATTTTAAAAAAAAACTTTATTACATACATGCAATAAAGATTTTAAAAAAATCATGCATCGACTCATCGAAATGTGTTGATTGAATAATAAATTTTTAGTTCCGTGAATATTGATAGTGTCGTTAGACTTTGTTGAATCGCTGAGTTCATCGTCAAGTCTAGTCTGTTATGTCACATATCTCTGTAGAATCCGATGAAGTCATATCAGTTTAAGGTAATTTAAGTAACACCAAATATGTCACATTGTCGTAGCGATATCGTAGAAAAGTGCGAACTAAGTGCTTAGCGTAGTGACAATAATGACTTCATAATTGCAGGTAAATGTCAAAGCGCGAGTTGTCAATTTTGACAGACGAGTTACGTACACGCATCAACTTGCTCGCGAGTTGAATATGAAAAATATGTCACACAATTTCACACAAATGATGTTAAAAACTAACAATTTTATCATTTCTTATTAAAATGAGTATGTTTTTTCTTTTTCTTGGCTCTTCTACAAGCAATATACAACAATAAGATATTTCTTTTGGAGTGCGACATCTTGACAAAATCGCGGTTGTCCCGGTAGCCGCATGTCTCGCTGGCGTGTGATAATTTACTTCCTAGATACGTTATTTTCTAAATTACAAGACATACAGATATATAGGCCAAATGGTCTTTCTCATATCGTTAAAAGCGTGATTATCTCATATCGTTAAAAGCGTGACATATTCACTTCGAATGGCAATCACTACGGGTGGTATTAATAAACTAAACTCAGCTTTGAGACTGCTCTCAAGATCATGTCAATGTGACAGTTCTTATATAAAAACAGGGACTTGAGCATGATCTTGAGGGCAGTCTCAGCTGAGATTAGTTTATTAATACCACCCTACTTGGCCGGACAAATGGGTCGCATCCAGTATTTGCACGCCTTATTATAGCATTTACTCTTATATTGAAGTGGTCGAGAGAAAAAACTTAACTTTTCCTGTTACCCGTCAGTTATGATATGACAGTTACTCATAACGACCACGCCCGGTGTTAACGACTCCATATATCATAGACTAAGCTCCACCTTCTATTTTTCTATTAGCTGTGCCTCAGTAATTATAAAGGCTTCGCCACTTGGGATATTAAGCGCAAACTGTGGAAACGCTTCAGCTATATATTATACAGTTTATTTAGAGGGTGATACGGCTCACAACATATCACGGTGATCTAACAGAAAGCTCGGTGAGGTGTGGGTACTTAGTTCACCCTAATTGGGATACAATCGTGACCTTATGTTATGTCTCCCATATCATATAGTTTAAAAAAAGTATAAGTAGGTATCTGAGTGAGACGTTTTCGCTTCATTCGTTTGTTTAAGATAACGAGTACTTACATAGACTTCATGCCAAGTAGTTAATGCTATCTGAACCAAACATAAAATAAGTGTCATCAAAAAATCCGTGGTAGCTCAGTTGGTAAAACGCTTGCCTCTCACTTTGAGTACTAATGATTATCGAATTTGTTTTCGGATTCATGTTTTGATCATAAATGCTTATCACATGTTCAGCGGTGACGGAAAAGATCGTGAGGAATCGCTTGTGTAAAAAACCGGACCTGTCAAATCTTCAGGTTAGGTAAGCGGACCCTGTGAAAAACGGGATAATGCTAGGGGGATAATGGACTGCCTTAGGACGGCCATATTGGACGAAGTAGAGTAGAACAGGAACCAAGGCAGTGCTAAATATGCAAGTGAATGGATATAGATGAAGAAGAAAACCTGAGAAAAAATAAATGGCATGTATAAGAAGAGACCAGCGTAAATGTGACAAATAGGTTATCAGAAAAGAGAGACCGATTGTAATATTAGACATACAAAGCTTTAAAAGACCTTATAAATACGACTGTGATTTGAACTAAAGCTTTAAGATGATAATTACATTTTTTTGAAAATATTTGTCTATCGCAACTAAGACATTAGGTAACTACATACATTTGTAAGACTACAACTCAGGGAAGGGATTTGTCGTATAAATAATAACTTTATATTAGTATAACAAGTAAATCTTTTATTAAATAGAAATATAATTTTAACATTATCAATAACAAAGCCGTACGTTTTGGCGCTAACTCCAGACTGCGAATCCTCGAGTTGACAGTTGACATCTCACGTCAAACGAGAGGATACGTTTACAGAGCGAGTTACTAATACGAGTAATTGAAGTTAAAATAATTTACAATAAGTATAACAATATTTTTATAACTAGGTATTTGTACATTCAATTATTATATTAATGCAGGAATAATTGAAACAAACATAAAGATAACTATTAATGTATACCAGCACAACTGTAATACTAGTGTTATTTGTAACAGTTTATAGCCCATATCATGAAGATCATAACAACTCGGCCATCCGATATATCAACGAGTCCCTTCGTTGTTCATTAGAGCTACTAACAATAAAATAAGAAATACATTTCTTTTCTTTTTATATAATGCTACATTCGTTACGCAGATTAAAATACAGTAGGAATTTTAAGTATAATAACAGAATTTATATGCTTATTTCTAGCGATACTCTTTGAAGTTACTTGACAATCTTTATCACTATTAAAGTACTGTAAATAATATAAACTTACTGATTTTGAAAAATAGATAACTTTAAGCTTAAACTTCGAACAAACTTGTTCTAATAACACTACTATAGATATATCTGTCGGTATCAACTGTATGTCTGAATAAATACATGCTAAGGCACATTTTGCATAAATAGAGATTTGCTTAATGTTAAATAAACTTAAAGCCTTACTAACCCTTGAAATTGGTTAGTTTATAATACATGTCCTTACTTGAAATTGACATGTAACTTTCTAATTTGAAAATAAATATCTCTTAGATTAACCTTCACACAAACTTCACAAGCTTTACTTTATTTACATATAAAATACCGTAGGTATATTTGACTGTATCAACTGTAAGTCTAAGTAAATGCACGATAAGACACATTTTACATCAATAAAGTTTTGATTAAAGTTAAATGACCGTAAGTCGCACTAACTCCTGAAATTGGTTAGTTCCTAACACATATTCCTAGGTACTTGTTATTGATATGTATCTAAGGATGATTGCTGATGATCACTCTGAGCCTATTACAGACCTCTTGAAATTAGTCAGTTCCTAATACTCGTCCTTGAAATTGACAAGTACCTAAGGATGATCGCTGGTGATCACCCTGAGCTTATTACTGACCCTTGAAATTAGTCAGTTCCTAATACTCGTCCTTGAAATTGACAAGTACCTAAGGATGATCGCTGGTGATCACCCTGAGCTTATTACTGACCCTTGAAATTAGTCAGTTCCTAATACTCGTCCTTGAAATTGACAAGTACCTAAGGATGATCGCTGGTGATCACCCTGAACCTATTACTGACCCTTAAAATTAGTCAGTTCCTAATACACGTCCTTGTTAGTGACCCTTGAAATTAGTCAGTTCCTGATACTCGTCCTTGAAATTGACAAGTACCTAAGTATGATCCTTGGAGATCACTGTAATCCTATACTTGTCCTTGAAATTGACAAGTACCGAAGGATAATCGCTGGTGAATATTCTGATTCTATACTTGTCCTTGAAATTGACAAGTACCGACGGATAGTCGCTGGTGACTATTCTGATTCTATACTTGTCCTTGAAATTGACAAGTACCGAAGGATAGACGCTGGTGATTATTCTGATTCTATACTTGTCCTTGAAATTGACAAGTACCGAAGGATAATCGCTGGTGAATATTCTGATTCTATACTTGTCCTTGAAATTGACAAGTACCGAAGGATAGTCGCTGGTGACTATTCTGATTCTATACTTGTCCTTGAAGTTGACAAGTACCGAAGGATAATCGCTGGTGAATATTCTGATTCTATACTTGTCCTTGAAATTGACAAGTACCGAAGGATAGTCGCTGGGGACTATTCTGATTCTATACTTGTCCTTGAAATTGACAAGTACCGAAGAATAATCGCTGGTAATCATTCTGATTCTAATAATAAACAGTTTATAATTTATACTGCTACCACTTATTATATTTATTGTCTCATTGCATAGACCAGTTCTGTCTTACTCGGCAATTTGTCAGTTAAATCATGGCATTGCATTGGTACTTGTTGACCCTTAAAATTGGTCAGTCTGTAAAATTTTTTGTTGACCCTTGAAATTGGTCAGTTGGTGAAATTACCTGTTGACCCTTGAAATTGGCCAGTCTGTCAAGTTATCTGTTGACCCTTAAAATTGGTCAGTCTGTCAAATTATCTGTTGACCCTTAAAATTGGTCAGTCTGACAAATTATCTGTTGACTCTTAAAATTGGTCAGTCTGTAAAATTATCTGTTGGCCCTTGAAATTGATTAGTCTGTCAAATTATCTGTCGACCCTTGAATTTGGTCAGTCTGTCAAATTATCTGTTGACCCTTAAAATTGGTCAGTCTGTAAAATTATCTGTTGACCCTTAAAATTGGTCAGTCTGTAAAATTATCTGTTGACCCTTAAAATTGGTCAGTCTGTAAAATTACCTGCTAACGATTTCTATATTTGCAGGTTCTTTACTGAATAGAGTCAGGGTATTAAGTATATCTATTATAAATTAGTATAAACCGTAATCGGTTCCCATGTAATTAGTAAGAGTATACTCGAGTAGGTATACTATAAAGTATGCTTTAATAATTTTCAATAAATTAATTTTTGCCTCTTCCGAAACAAAATATCGGATAATTAAATTGATAAGTATTATCATCAAATAAATAACAAGTATTAATTACATAATGTACTTCTTTTATGTTTCTGTAATTGCTAAGATGACTGTAAGTATTCTTTCTTACTTGTGTTTATTTTCAACATCGTGTAGAGTTCGGAACAACTTTCCCTTTTAACGGAACCCCACATTAAATGATTACAAAACTAATCACTTGGATTTAAATAAGAACTACAGAATACTATAATACACTAACACTATAATTTAATTAGGAGCACCGTTTAATTAAAAGAAACATGTTATTCAACTTTAAATGTGAATACCTAGAGATACTGAACTTGTTCCATTTTCACACCTTTTTCTGACACTTGCATACGGACATGACATATATATCTGGTGTGGCATCCAATACTGAACTATAGTATTTAATGGCAGCCAAAACAAATAATTATGGGTACCCCTTTTGGCTTTTCTGTGAAACCTGTAGGTTTCACGGAACCTACTCGAATAATCGCTGTCGTAAGCATATTATTATGTTCGTCTATATCTCGCTATACAACTAAAATAAAGAGAACTGAATTAAGATTATATTCCCAATTAGTTGGGAGCCGTCGTATGATGAACCAAGTACACACGTCTAACCGAGCCTCATTCGAACAAAGCTCTGGTCTAATTAATAATGTTAAGTGGTGAATTATATCGCCGTCCGAAAGTAGTGGTCGATAAGTAGCTGTCATTGTAATTTGATAAAACAAGTGTAAATAATTGTATCCTAATAAGTATGATTGTAACCGGTTGCCATTAACCATAAAGTTGAAGTTGAAGTATGATTGTAATAACTGTAATAATACAAATATTGGGAATCCCTGATAAATAATGTATAGTATGCAAATACCCACTTTTCGCTAGTTATGTTTATGAAACATACAAATAAATATAATACTAGGTACCTACACATATTCTTCTGTCGCATATTCGAGTAATTATTATGTGATAGGTATTACGTTAAACTTAATCGACTAATATCATCATTTACGATTTATACACATATAAGAAATTATTATTATTATATCGATAAGGTCGCCAATTGCCGCGTATTGATAAGTCTTGTTTTGGTTCAATAACGAGTAATTGTATTGTATCCATATATTGTTGCATTCCAGGTTTACCATACATTCTAATAGCTCCCTTTTTTTATAATCATTACGAGTTCGTTTTTGAATCACTAAAATGCCCTCAAACTTAAGTGCTTATTTGGATAATATTCCTTAGGTATTTAACCGCAATTTATAACATCAAACCTTTCGATCACATAAAAAATATTGGTCTGACGGCTAGATAACATATTGTATTTATAAGTCTTAAATTTTTGGTATACCGCCTCATAACTATCTTGCAGTGGATAGTATTACATACAACGTTTAAGATAGGTATATTAGTGTTTTTAAGTACTAGCAAAATAGAGAACATTGATAATAAGCAGAAATCGGCCTCCATGATCCAGAGGTTGAGGTTGGTCCCGGGTCCGAATCCCTGTGGGGACACATCACAAAACCCACCTTGCGATCCCTAGTTTAGTTAGGACGCCACAGGCTAACCACCCAATTGTCGGAAAGAAAGATAAACCGTTGGTCCCAGTTACTGCTTACCAATGTAAGTAAGCAGTCGTTACATGAGTCATGTCAAGGGCCCTTGACGGCCCAATAATAACCCTAACACCAGGGTTGATGAGGTTGGTAATTCACCTCACAACCCACACGATATAAGAAGAAGTAGCAGAAATCGATAATCATAAGACACACAACAGGCGTTTAATCAAAGAGATTAGATCGCTTTATAATGTATAATACGTAAGGCCACATTGGGGTAGACAGAGATCATGGAATTACACTAACTCAATAGTATCGGGATATCGCTAGGTACGTTATTACGAATAATAAACTAACAGTAGTCGCATTAATTGAAGTATCTACCGGTAGTAACCACATCATACATGTTGATGTTACTTAACTGTAATTATAAGAAGCTGAGATTCTTTTAATTAGGTTTACGTCACTATGATTGTGAATAATCCAGAACATTCAAGTTGAAACAACATTTTGATTAGTTACAAGACACTCTTACTTCGCGTCATTTATTATAAACTACTAGCCACTCTACCTGGCTTCCCCTAGGCACATTTTGTTTCTATTTTACTGGTGGTAACTTTCTAGCAGACGTGAAGACTATGACAAGTGCCACGCACAAATTTATTCGAAAGTTCTCGAGATTAGCCTGTACTTAAAGATATACTTAGCCTAGGTATCCTGATACTTGTACTATATAGGTTAGTAACTAGTCACCACAAAGGCTGTATTGGTAGACACATACTAACTAAAAGTCTCAACATTTCTTCTATTATTATTATTTTTTTTTTTATAATGTGCCTGACATTATTATTTCAACTGGTTAAAGTACCATTATAGCACAATAAATAATTTGGTGACAAAATTCAAATAACCTATGCAAAAAGTCAATAAAATAAACCATGAGAATAACTTCAATAGTGCTAAAAAATAAGGTGAGTGTACATTATTTTTATCATGAATGTTATGAAAGTTCAAGAATTAAATTATTATTATATTATTTTTAACAACCTTCGTGGTTAAATGCATTTGAATACTATTAAAAGTGTAGGCATGTAAGTAAAGTACCTACTTTGAAAACTAAACCCTATAATAATAAATCTGAAGGACTTGTAAAAAACATTTTCTTTTTCTTTTCTACCAATAAGAATGAATATGATGAATGGCTTTTGATATGTTAGACACATAATTAGGTCTTAATCTTATTTTAAATATTAGTCTTAATTTAAATTTATTCAGTCTAGTTTTTTTTTTTCTTGTTGAATGTTTTGAATATTATTTATCACACATATTAATGCTAGAAGCCTGTTTTAGCATATAGAATATAACCTAATTATATATTTGGAATCAACAGTAAATGTATTTCATTTAGTCTACTAATGTATGAAAATAGGTAAGTATTTTATTTACTGGTGCATCTTTATGTGTGACTGAAGCGTAATATCATAAGATAAACCATGATAGCATAAGTCTACTTAAATTAACTTGCTAGAGTAAGTAACATAAAATTATATATTTTCAAACTTAAGTATACAAACTGCCTAAATGCAATACACAATCCAAGAAATATAGTGCAATGCCATTCAATAGAGGCTCAAAAGTCTGTAACTTTGTCAACTTGTTCGGTCTGTTTGGTCTTTGCAATGGTCTTTCTTTCATTAATGAATTTGAAGTCAGTTAAGAAGCTGTGTAACTTGCCATATCTGGATCTGTCTCCGCTGCTCTTGTGGAGTGTCAAAATACCTTGCTCTTGAACGGGGTTGCCAACGCACTATGCTGACCATAGTTGCAGCACCCATCTCTTTCCGCTGGGGTTAGACTATCTCTGTGACATGACAGCGGGGTGAGCACTCTCACTGTAGGCATCCTGTGTCCAGACTCCATCATTGCTACCCATGGATGATCGGGCATACCAGCCAGGTCAGAACTTTCACCGTGACTCATCAACATTGTTCCTCGAAAGAAAATATTGTATTAACAACACACTCTTAGTATTATTATATTTTTTTCATTAAAGGATAGGTGCATATAGTCAAATAAACACGTAGCCAATTGTGGTAGTAAGGTAACCATACCAAATGTACATAAATATAAATAGTCTTGTAGTATAACATTGTTATATTTTCCATGTATCACTTTCATACACAATAATGTAATTATTTATGATGTTTTTAAATTAAAAGGAAAAGAAAAAAAATAATGGAAAACCTAATAACTATTAACATATTTTCTCTTTTTTTTTTTATAACCTATAAGTGTTACATACATGTACTCTTTACAAGAATAGTCACTCTGCACTATTCTACCACTACTACCAACTAATATTGAAATATATAACAGTACAGAGATGTTTACAGTACTATTTGCAGATTACTTACACTCTTTTTGTGGGCGAGAATACACCGATGTTTCAAAACCGGTGCTGATCCCACTTCTGAATTGTAAGACTACAACTCAGGGAAGGGATTTGTCGTATAAATAATAACTTTATATTAGTATAACAAGTAAATCTTTTATTAAATAGAAATATAATTTTAACATTATCAATAACAAAGCCGTACGTTTTGGCGCTAACTCCAGACTGCGAATCCTCGAGTTGACAGTTGACATCTCACGTCAAACGAGAGGATACGTTTACAGAGCGAGTTACTAATACGAGTAATTGAAGTTAAAATAATTTACAATAAGTATAACAATATTTTTATAACTAGGTATTTGTACATTCAATTATTATATTAATGCAGGAATAATTGAAACAAACATAAAGATAACTATTAATGTATACCAGCACAACTGTAATACTAGTGTTATTTGTAACAGTTTATAGCCCATATCATGAAGATCATAACACATTACATTACATATTCTGGCTTACCGAAAGTAAAAAGTTCATAACAGACATAATACGGCAAAGTGTAGTCTTTACTCACCACACCAGCCTTACTATTGACTCTGACCATGTTAACACTAGGTGTATTTACAAAATACAAAAAGCTGACTAAATCGGTTAATCTAGTGTAAAGTTGATTCCATTGTTTAAAACCAACACTGAAACTGACCTTCGCCACTATAACCTTCCGTACTTCCAAAATTCAAACATAGAGGCCATGTGGTCATAATTTTTCGCATATGGTCACGATCAGGCAAACTGGTAGTCAAGATGGATCTTAGAACAGTACCGACACTCTTTTCTATTTAGCTTACTTTGTATATTTATCTTGGTGAGGTTACTTAGTTCATCTTGCGTTGGATCTACCTCAGGCTACCCCAATTGGGACATAGTCGTGAGCTTACGTATGTATGTTTATTATGCCTAATTTGTTCCGCTGCTGAGCAGTTCCTCTTCATCTCATAATGCTTTTAATAAACCCATTTTCGCAGTTTGAATTTGAACCATAACCACCCTGGCCTGCTCATTCTTTGAAACTCTTTTGCATTACCAAATTCATGCTGTGCCAAGTCATAAAAAATATGAGGGCAAGAAGATAGACAAGACACTCTTCCGTAACCCGCAAGTAAATCTACCTACACTCAGTCGACGAACAACAGTACAGCATATTTGTCAACGTTTAGTTCAGTTAACTGAACTTCAGCTGTCTGAAAACCTTGATTACCTTAATGACAGCATTCACAATGCAATAACAATGGCTCGATATGGTTTAACATAGAACATCCATAACAAAAGAGGAGGTTAATGAACCGCTCTAAATATTGTACTATTGGTTTAAGTGTTGCCACTTCAGGCAGATTGGCATTGGTGGATTTTCCGTCATCACTTGGAAGTTTTTTATACTACCTTCAGACAAACACACTTATATTGAAATCATTTGATTCTTGTAAAATGAAAGACATCATTTCTCTCGTCATCATCCTGGATTTTTTTGCCGTTTTGACCAGACTGACACTATAGAAAATTATACTTTAAAGTCTTAAATTTTCATCCTTAACCTAGGTAGACGATGTGCGCAGCTACCCTTTTTCACAAATCCTGAGTAATAGATATTCTACGACTTTCTATAACTTGATCAACCTCTTGCTGTGTCATTCTCATCTCCATCGCTACTCGATACATTACCAGAATGGCTTTCCTTCCCCAAATTTACCTACCCAACCACATAATTTACCCTTCCAAATTTCCCTACCCTGTTCTTCAGAATTAGCAGGAGTAGACGTCCTACTCCTTCGGGCCTTCGGTCAGCGGAGGCACCGCAGGGTGGCGGGAAATACCGCGGCTGGCCTTGACGCAGGCGTCGAACTCGCGACGGAATGCAAACACGACCAGCCGCCTGCCGAAATTATCCAGTACATCCAAAATCACCAGATGAAACAGTTTTTTACTACAACTGCTAGACGAGTATTTTATTACTTACAAATAATGTGCACTGTAGTGTGAATGTTCTGAGTGATACAATTTTATTATCCCAATTGTTTTTAATTAGATGAGTTCAAGCTTTATGAGCTTTGTTTAATAATTGGGTAGTGTTGGTTGCCAGTTTTCAAGTAGTTCTGAAGATGATTTAACTTCCCAACCAACAAATAATTCACTATCAAATTAAACGAGATAAAATCCGCAAAAGTATCTGCAAGTTCAAAATATTATACAGCCTAAGCCAGACTACAAATAGAATAATAGTAAATAAATAGCTGCGTCAACAACTAGACGCGGTTACACAAAACTAGCACATTAACGCTAATGTGTCAATTTTACGTGCGCGTCAATTTGGGAGAGCTCGTTGACATTAACGCACTAAGTGTAATGTCCTCAGTGTCCAAATACAGACTCATTTTCGAAGCTAGATCTAACCAAGGCGTCTTTTTTAAACTTATTTCCTTACCACAGAAGGTAAAGAATGTGGTAAATCTATTAATAAAATTGTACATGTATTTAAAAGATGAGGTGTTGCTTACCTCAGACAATACCCTCAAAGATATCTAATTACAAATTCAAACATACTGGGTGTTAGTGACATCGTAACGAATACTGAGAGGGATGATTCAGACCATGATTCTGAGTTAATATCTAGTGGAATTTTCCGTCGCAAAATTCATGAAATTTTGAGTTTTGTTTTTAATTATTTTCAATTCCATATTGTGCTTTTAGCTGCATAGAACCCAAATTTCAATAAAAAAAACAATAATGACAAATTATCGAAAATTTTCGATGTAATGGAGACAACAGCTGCTCGAACGGGTCAACGGCCACACGCACCGCGCGCCCCGCTCCGCACGCCCCGCTCCGCGCGCCCCGCGCCGCACGCCGGCGGCGGCGCGGCGGCGGCGCGGCCTACAAAGTAGGCACTACGAACCGATCCTATTTCTTTCTCTGTCTATCGTAAATTATAAATTTATTTTATTCTTATTCTTAAATGGACGGATAATCAACAGGCATAAAATTTATGGAATACACGTCAATTTTAAGCAGAAATCTAAAACAACCGACAGAATTAAGTTGACAGCACACGTCAAACGGTTTGCATACCAGCGAGATACCTTTTTGATTCGACCGGGTTATTCATTCATTTACTCATAGGAATCGGGGCCATTATCTACCTAAAACAGTTGAAACAGTAAATAATTGTATTCTTTGTTGTCATTAGAATAACTAACAACCAACTAACACAACCACCACAGATTAGGTAATTAATTACCTACTATGTCAACCATCCACCAACTTAGTATGTAAGTACCTACGCAAAACCTCGCTACACAAAAATCGAGCGAGATCGCGTCTAGAATTGGGCGGACACCGCCAGAGTGTTGCCTATCGATATTCTATCGATACCTAGTTAAAAAAAAAACCAATAGTAGGTACCTATCGATAGATCTTTTAGATCAATACCCATTATTGTTACAAAGCAAGACCTATCGGTACTATCGCTAGTATCGATCTAAATGTACTACCACTACTTTCGATAGTTTAGACAATTTTCAAGTTCAACAATTAATAATCTACCTATCGATAGTTCATGTAACGGCTACGTGCTTACATAAGTACCTAGTAGACGGGAGCAACGACTTAACGTACCTTACGAAGCACGGATCATTTTACTTTCGGACAATCAGGTGATCAGCCTGTAACGTCCCAACCAAAGGCCTTATAAACAGATTTTTGTGATATGTCCCCACCGGAATACGAACCCGGACCCTCCGCATCCCATCGCTCAACCACTGGACCACATAGGCCAAGAAGGTTCTAAGACATAATTAAAGGATCCTGGGACGCAAGACCTCCGAGTTAGGGCTTGTTTGATCTGTCTTGATGGATACTCGGACGTGAATAGCCTCACGGATCAAGGGCAACGCGCGCCAATAAAGTAGGCATTACGAACAGATACTAGGTATTTCTTTGAGTTGATAGGTATCAAGTGAAGTTTCCTGTCGCAAAATTCATAAAAAAATTAGATTTTTTTCAGTCCCATATTGTGTTTTAAGCTGCATAGAACGCACATTTAAAATAAACAAATAAAAATTACTAATTATTAAATTTTATCAATGTCATCAATAATAATAATAACGTATCTACAACTTCAGCTATGCGCAGTTGAATAGCCGGCGCACGGGTCAAGGGCAACGCTCGCCAATAAAGTAGGCATACGAACAGATACTATTTCTTTCTCTGTCACTTGCACCATAAACATACTTCTCTCTCTCTCTCTAGTCGTCGGCTCGACTCGGCCGCGGCCGGTGCGTCGTCGGCGCCCTTAGTCGGCGCCTTTGATGCTTTGCGCTAACGCCGCCGCGCGCTTCCGCTCAGTCGAATACTAAGCTTGACCCGAATCGCGTGATGTTTTTCGAGGATATTTTTTTCGTGTTTGTGAGTGTTTGTTTCATTCTGTAAATGAGTAGTGTCGACTATGATGATAGATCATAGACCATTTACTGCGCAAAAGTATGGAAGATTGTTGATGTTTATTAAAGAGCAAGGTGTTGTGTTTGTGAGTGCGTGTGATACCTACCTACCGCGGAGGAAACGCGATGTTGCATACCTACGTGACGTGACATGTTCTAGGGTACCTACCTAGGTACTTCATCCGAAGGAATAACAATTAAGGTAAGGCAAGAGTAGGGTTTTTATTGTTAATAAGTTAGGAACGTTTTAATAACTGGTAGGTAGGTACCGTGCGTGAAAAATCGTGGCAGTAGGTGTTCTACTTCAACAAACTCAACATTTTTAAACGTTGCACCACTAAGCATCTAAATACAAGAGAATGTAAACTCCTACCTAGATACAACATCGTATCACGCACGCACGCGTAACGTAGCCGTGCGTAGGTTTAACGTCTGTGTGCCGCGTTGTTCGACTTACATTGCGGCACAGTAAAAATTCAAAATCTTAATTAAACATTTGCGACAAGAAAAACACCCACCATCGTTTTTAGTACAATCAAATAGGCGTTCCATTTTTTTTTTCGTTACGATGTCCCTAACACCCTGTATATACGTTTAACACAGTTTATTCCCCGCAAAAAATATAACATATTATTAAGTTTATTATCCGAATACGAAATAATAAATTGGACCAAAAATAGTACCCTGAGGTACCCACCGTGATTAATACCCGTAACCGCTTTAGCTGTGACCACAAATAGAGCCAGCTGACAGGAAAAGAGGGCGATAAAAACTATGGAAACAAACAAATGCCTTTGCGAATTTATCTGTTGCAGTAGAGTTTACTACAACGACGTCGACCTAATCGAAGGCTACTCGGCAACCCACGACGTCTGTTATATAACGAGACAAACTCGGACAGAGCGGATTCTTCTACTACAGATGCATATCTTGAGATCGCATCTCGTTTACGACTATTTGGATCTTGTATAGCACTTCCAGTTTGATGTCTGTGTTGAAGAAGAGTTGAGAATGTTGCATGAAATAAACGACACGACTTGTTTCTTTAGTTGGCGGTTGATAGTCTTTTTGATGATTTAAACAGAAAAGAAGTTGGAAAACATCAGCGATTTCTTGCTTATATAGACTAGATATTTTCAGGTAAGAAAAGTAGTATTTAGGCGATAGGATGATCGTATCCACTTCAATATCAATATCAAAAGGGGCTGCAGCTTGTCTCATAGATAACTTGTGGCTCAGCACATCCTTTTGAAATGGGATGGCTAACGTTATTGTATGCCATGTATGTCTATAGAAAAGTACAAAATAACAAGCAGTCAAAAGGTAAGGTTTACAAGGTCATGTTCAAACCTTTAAGGACAAGGCCGTTTTACGTAACGTACCTACGTTTTACGTAGGGCCTCCTTAACTGTTAAACACGTGTACAATTTGATAAAAAAATGTAAACAATAAGTATTTATAGCAGACACCGACAAATTTAGATCATTACATCACAACCATAATAATTAAATCAAAACATCAAAGTTCTGCGCAGACGGTATTGTCCAACTTAGCATTAAGATTAATTTTAAATAAAAGTTTATTTTCGGACATTTTACGATCTTCCTAAGGATAAACATTTGTGAACAGGAAGTATGCTTCAAATATGGTATTTAACTTAAATGTTAACGAAATAATATCTTAAGAAAAAATTCGGCAACTTCATAAACGTATTTAGGTACACTTACTTATTTTCAATCGGGATAAGCAATGACTATGGAATTCCATCTGCTTCAATAAAACAGAAGGTAAATAATGTACTTATCTACTACATAAATATTATTACGTAAAAATCATTACCTACTACACTGATAAATTAAAATGGCATAAGGGTGTGTTGTAGCCGATCTGCTCCAGTGGGTTTTTCGGGTACTTTTCAATAAAGATGCTTGTTGCTCGATTTAAAGATGTAATTTTACTTATTTAAGATGTTTACAAAACAAGAAGTTGACTAAAAAGTTAAGTATAAAAAAAGATGCGTCGACGTCACAAGATGATCAGAAGTAGTATTTTGTATCTGTCAAACTCTATTGACAATCACAGCGCGCTCGCCGCAAACGGCACGCTCGTTTCATTGAGCGCCAACATCTTCCCCCCTCTCGACGACCGTAGTAGCTCGAGGACATGCTTCACCATCAGCAGTCACGGGTAGAGGACAGAGGTTGACAACAGCACGACGTACGATGCCCTTTGAAGTCATAACATCTACGACTCGCGCGATCCCATCCTTTCCTGGGTAGAGTTGATGAATTCGCCCCATCTTCCATTTTAATGGAGGCAAGTTAGCTTCTTTAAGGATGACCATGTCTCCCGGCAGTAGTTCGCCCTTATTGATGCGCCACTTTGCTCTTTGCTGTAGCTCGCAGAGGAATTCGTGACGCCATCTATTCCAGAAGTGGTTCTTCATTTGCTCTATTCGTTGGTAGCAGTTCAGACGATTAGGGTTGACGTCCAATAGAGCTGGTGACGGCAGCGAGGTAAGAGGTCGACCGATCAGGAAGTGCCCGGGAGTCAATGGATACAGGTCGGTTGGATCCGATGAAAGAGGTGTTAAGGGACGCGAATTTAAAATTGCTTCGACCTGCACGAATAATGTCGACAACTCTTCGTAAGTAAGATGGTTGTTTCCTATGATTCTAGTCAGGTGGTACTTTGCTGATTTGACACCAGCCTCCCAAAGCCCACCGAAGTGGGGGGAGTAAACCGGCGAAAACTTGAATTTGATCCCCTCGTCGGCACCGAAAGATGAGATTGATTCATTACATGACTCTAAAAATTGTTTAAGATCATTGTTTGCTCCCACGAAATTACGACCGTTATCACAATGAATCTCGGTAGGCTTTCCCCTACGCGAGATAAAACGCTTTAAACATAACAAGAAGACTTCAGTGCTAAGATCAGATGCAATCTCTAAATGTAGAGCTCGTGTCGAGAAGCAAACAAAAAGACATAAGTAGCTTTTAATAATTTTACAACCGCGACCTCGGCGGTCTCGGATCGGAAAGGGACCAGCAAAATCAACGCCTGAAATAGAAAATGGTAAGTTGGGAGTAACTCTACAACCAGGTAAGTTTCCCATGATGGGATTTATATTTTTTGCTTTTATGATTGTGCATAGTCTACAGCTATTGACGGTGCTTCTAGCTAGCCGTCTGCCTGCAATAGGCCAGTAAGTTTGCCTCAAATTGGTTAGAAGTAGCTGTGGACCACAATGTAATAGCCTTTTATGCTCGTGAGCGAATAATAAATTTGTAAAATGATGTTTTGACTCTAATAATATAGGATGTTTCTTTTCATAATTTTCAGATGCCTGCTGAATACGGCCACCCACACGAAGGATGCCGTGTTCATCTAGAAATGGTCTCAACGACAGTAAGCGAGATTTAGAAGGTAAGCATTTGTTATTACTTAATAAATTAATTTCCGTAGAAAAGCATTCAATTTGATGTTGTTTTATTAAGTAGTTTAGAGATTCTTGTAACTCTTCAGTAGATAGATGACCTGTATTTATGTTAGTACCTCTTAGTTTAGATGTAAAACGTAGAACGTAAACTAGGCTTCTTTGCAGGGTAGTCAGCTTCGAGTAACCTCACTAAACTGGAAGGATAGCTATTTTTTATGCTTGTAGTTAAAGTAGTAGTAGTTAGTGTTTTAGTTGTAGATTGCCTTTTAGTATTAGTGCATGTTTTAGTTTTAAGATTAGTTTTAAGAATGGGGCCCTTAGAATAAGTTTTTATTTCAGGAAGTTCCGATGGTAATACAAGCTCCTGCTGTGGCCATTCCGACATATCTTTTGAAAGAAAGGTAGGTCCGTGCCACCAAAGATGAGCTTCATGAATAAGCTTAGGGTCTAGACCTCGCGAGGCTAGATCTGCAGGATTGTGTATTCCCGGAATATGCCTCCAGTCTGATGAAGATGTCAGCTCTTGAATTTCAGCGACTCGATTTGACACGAAAGTTTTCAAATCGCGAGCCTGAGAAGATAGCCAACCTAGGACCACAGATGAATCGCACCAATAAAATTTCTTGTCAATGTTTAATCTTAGAGCCTTTAGTACTTTCACGGATAGACGAGCAGCAAGAAGCGCTCCGCATAACTCTAAGCGAGGGATTGTTTGAGGTTTCACAGGAGAGACCTTAGTCTTTGCACAAAGTAAATTAGTTACTACCTTTCCTGTGTCATCAACTGAGCGTAAATAAACGCACGCTGCGTATGCGTTTTGAGACGCATCGCTAAACGCGTGAAGTTCAATGCTAGAAGGATCCGCGCTGAGGACCCACCTAGGAACTTGAAGAGAAGAAAGATCATTTAGACCTGAAACAAAGTTTAACCATATGTTCTCTATATTAGAAGGAATTTCATCATCCCAATCGTGTTTCTCAAGCCATAAATTCTGAAGAATGATTTTTGGTATGATGGTACATGGGCTTAATAAGCCGAGAGGGTCGAACAACTTAGCTGAATTTGATAAAATAGTTCTCTTTGTAGCAACAGAAGGACATTCCACATTAGTAGGAAATGTAAAGACGTCAGCGACCGGGTCCCACTTGAGGCCTAGTGCACTGGATTGCGAAGATAAATCTAAATCCTTTGGTATGAAGGAACTCTGATTATTTATGAAATTACAAGGAGCATTTGTACGAAACTTCCGCAATGGGAAGCACGCAGAATGAAGAATTTCAGTCACCTTATTTATGTTGTACATCAGCTCCTTCTCTGAGTCACAGCCTGAAAGAAAATCATCTACATAGAAGTCGGATCGAATTAATTCTGATATTTTGTCGTCGGGACATTCTTTGGCTAATTGCAATAAACATCTCGTGCTCAGAAAGGGCGCTGAAGCCGTACCATATGTGACGGTATTAAGCTGAAATATTTTAATAGGAAGATGCTCACTTGCACGCCATAAAATCATCTGCAGGGGGCGCTGCTCGGGATGTACCAACACTTGCCGGTACATTTTCTCCACGTCGGCCGAAACGACATATCGATGTTGTCTAAACCGTAGCAAGATGGAAAACAAGTCGTCCTGTACGACAGGGCCGACATGTTGTATGTCGTTGAAAGATGTACCTGTTGTGGTCTCGGCCGAGGCGTCGAACACCACTCGAAGTTTAGTGGTCTCGCTGCTCTCCCTCGTTACAGCATGATGTGGCAGGAAACAACCGCGAGATGGCGCTGCGACCTCAGTCATATGTCCTAGGCTTTCATACTCTCGCAGGAATTTATTGTACTCCACACGTAGGTCGGGATTCTTGCTCATCTTCTTTTCCATTTGAAAAAGTCTCTTTTCTGCGATGTGGTATGATTCACCGAGGACGTCTGGCGATTCATGAAGAGGTATTTGGACACAAAATCGCCCATCGTCATCGCGGTAAGTTGTTTCGTTGAAGATCTTTTCACAAGGATGATCATAAAATGAAGGAATGTTGTCCTTGGGTACTTCCTCGAGTTCCCAGAATTTACTAAGTTGCTGATGAATATCTTTACTAAACAATGTACGCTGTGGCTGTGGCGTGTCACAATGTTTACCCGCCATAGAGCCAGCAACTATCCACCCTAGTAAGGTTTCCTGAAGAATGGGTTTATTTTTTCCCAACTTTATTCTAGCTGAACCAAGCACGTCCCAGAAGATGTCGGCTCCCAAGAGGAGATCAATGTCAGAAGGCTGGTAGAACTTCGGGTCAGCTAGTTGAATGTCGCTCGGAATATTCAAGTCGTGAACATGAATTTCCGCATGAGGCAGCCTGTCTGTAATAATAGGAAGAACGAAGCATTTGACAGGCGCCTTGAAAGACGAATAAGAAGACTGAACAACAATATTGCAGTGTTCATTTATATTGACGACGGCATTGCTTAGGCCGGAGATGGATTGAATATTACTTTTCACTTTAGTCATACCGATTTTAGCCATAGCCGCATCGGTTATGAAAGACGACTGACTACCACTATCCAGCAAAGCTCTCAATGTATAAGTTTCGTCATTGTTTGTCACCTTCACCAAAGCCGTAGACAGAAGAGCCTGGTTCGAGGAGACAGCAGACATACTGATGACACAAGAAGGATTCGCAGCTGATGTACTGGGCGTGGCAGCAGGAGAAGATGCTGAAGAAGAAGACGACGACTGATTATTAGACGTTGGAGTGAGGTGAGTATTAGTACCTACTAAAGATGCTCCATTATTTTCACTACCTTGTTTGTTAGGTGTTTGTTTTTGTGCATGATGTACAAAGGATTTATGTAACACTGTATTGTGCTTTCCTTTGCAGATGCGGCAGCCACCAAGATTGCACTGGTAAGACCTGTGGCCGCTACGAAGACAATTGCTACACAATCGCCACTGAAAAACCTTTTTAATTCTCTCATCAACAGGTAATGATTTAAACTGATCACATTCATATAATTTATGCTCTTTATTACAGGCCAAGCATTTGCTGCTGAAGGAGGTGAGCTCAGGCGGCGATGAAGCAATAAAAGATTTTGGTTTTACAAATGATTGACGGTTTTCACATTGTACAGTTTTACTAGCATGCATTGTTTCCAAAACAGTGGCACGTTGACGAAGAAAATCAAAGAAGTTTGCTAAATCTGGTTGTTTTAATGTTCCCCTGATCTCCTCCCAACTTCTAGAAGTTACTGGGTCCAATTTTGATGAGGCCATGTAAATGATGAGAGTGTCCCACTGTGTAGTAGGTTCTCCTAATGAAGCTAATGCACTCAAGTTTTTGGAAATTGCATCGATCAAGTCACGAAGCCCCTTATCGGATTCTTTGCTCAAAGGTTGAATGGAAAATAAACATTTAATATGCTCATTAATTAAAAGACGCTTATTATCATATCTGTCGCAAAGGAGCGACCACGCAATGTTGTAGTTCGAAGAAGAAATGCAAACTGAATTTATGACAGCCTTTGCCGAACCTTCCAAATAAGATTTCAAATAATGAAACTTACTGATGTCATCAATTGTATCATTGTTGTGAATAAGAGACAGGTACATGTCTCTAAATTCCAACCATTTGTTTGGGTCTCCGTTGAAGGAAGGAATCTTCAAAGGTGGCAACTTAACGGTGTTGCCATGAGAGTTTGTCTGAGAAGTATTATTAGATTTAGATGAACTTTCAAATGTTTGGAGTAAATCTTGAGATTGTGCTATAAGACTATAAAATCTATTTTCAATTTCTTGTCTTTCAATTAATTGAATATCCTCATTGCTGTCTAATGATTCTATCTGTGATTGAATTTTATCAAAGTCATCTAAAATATCTTTTATTTTGTTAAATCTCAAGTTCAACTCGTAAAACTGAACTTTATTCAATTTAGTATTTAATATTGGCTTTAAAAACCTTTCAAATAATGTTATTCTAGCCTTAATACGTCCTCTCTGTGCAATAAGTTCCTTTAAGTCAGCCATAATTAGGGCGCAAACAATAGATTTTAATCAATATAATTTTGCATACAAAGTGTACACAAAATGCACTTGAAGTTACTTTAAAATGATGTTTAAGTTTAACTAAAATGTAATGAATGAATACAACCTCGAGCGCGCTGCACAACCTTATTAGATGCGCGAGCGCGATGTCTCTTATCAGCTTATCACTGCGGGCCGTGGCGACTGCGCGTCGACACGGTGCTTGTTGGAAAACGCGTCGTAGTGTCAGGGCTCAAATCTCGAGTTTCCGCCGACTTCTCTCGGAGTAAAGCTGAAATTAGTCGGCCAAGATGTTGAAGACAAGTAATGACAATTTTTGTAGAAACAATAGGGAACTTTGTTAAAAATATGACGTAAAATGTACTGAGTAGACACTATGACTTGACACAAACAAATTTGCAATAAAATGTTGAATTTACGTATAAAATGAAGTTAAATAGATGTATTTACGTATTAGATGAATGTTTTTAATGAAATTAGTAGTTATTTTTAAGGAAATATGTAAATAAAGATGAATTAGCGAATATCAAAATGTCGCCGAAGACAAGTTTCAACATGAATTGTTGACAAAATTAGAACAAAATCGAAGCAATAAGAAGGATTATAAATTGGATAGGAATGGGCGTTACTTCCCTCGGATTGTTTCACCTCGTCCGCAGACTTCTTATGGGTTAGAGTAATCGCGTTCCAACGATGTTCTTCGATCATGTACGGGGTCACCAGAAATGTTGTAGCCGATCTGCTCCAGTGGGTTTTTCGGGTACTTTTCAATAAAGATGCTTGTTGCTCGATTTAAAGATGTAATTTTACTTATTTAAGATGTTTACAAAACAAGAAGTTGACTAAAAAGTTAAGTATAAAAAAAGATGCGTCGACGTCACAAGATGATCAGAAGTAGTATTTTGTATCTGTCAAACTCTATTGACAATCACAGCGCGCTCGCCGCAAACGGCACGCTCGTTTCATTGAGCGCCAACAGGTGTTAAGAAACGCCACATCGCAAATTGATATAAAAAGCAATATTGCTATTTGACATTGCGCACTTTGTAAGTGCATATGTCATAAATTGCAATATTGTTTTTTGATGATCTGCTTCATTGTGGCCTTTTTAGTACCCAATGAGTTAATAAGCAAGTGTTTTTTGATTAAAGGGACCCATTTTGTAAACCGTCAACAGTATTAGGAAGTTAGAAAAATAAACCAGCAATTCCTGCAAATATGTGAACTTTGCAATCCAAAGATACAAATCGTTACATAACTGACATTGTAAAAGTCTTATATTCCCCACAAAGAGTTTTCCTTTACGCTCGTCGCGGGAAGTATTAAAAGTATTTCGTCGCCGTATAGCGAAAACCACGAAAGCGCCTTTTTGAAAAATCATATTCTGATGTGATTTCAAATCAATCAAATAAATCCGAGTATATAAACCACAATGTGTTACCTAGATTGAAACTATCGTGCCTGTTACGAGGTTTTATTAACAAAAATAGCATCCGAATGTCAATTTTCAAAAAGGCGCTTACGTGGTTTTCACTGTAAGGCATCGATTTGTAAATTGACCCATCAAACTGGTTTGATACTTCGCCTCCGTACTCTTAGTTCTCGTACCAATTTGACCAGATTTCAATATCGTTTTAGAGAGGATGTGGTTAGGTCGTGGGACCACACAAAAACCTAAAAAACTTTGATCCGTAAAAGGAGAAAAAAATCTATAAACTTTGCATTTAAAAACAAACTTGTGGCTTGTATGGGTAAGGCGGTAGGCAGCCAGGTATAAATTATTTAATACCTATATCACAGCCCGGACACTAAACTAAAGTCTCGTCCTTACCACATGCGTGTGAGCGAGACAAACAGATCGCACGTGCTCACTTACTCCTTAACGGTTTACGGCTTTACTAACTAATCTCAGCTGACTGCATGCTCAAGTCCCTGTTTTTATATGTATAAGCACATTGACATGATCTTGAGGGCAGTCTCGAAGCTGAGATTAGTTTATTAATACCACCCTAATAGACAAAAGTAAGCCCCCACCAAGAGAGGAAGAAGAGGTAAGTCAATCTCGCTCGAAACTGGTATTGATAATTATGTATCTCTAAACAAGTCCATATTGCTCGTTTCCACAAAAAAAATCAACCAACTTACGGTCATTTTAAAGTACATTGCCCTGTAAAACTTATAAACAATTATTGTCAGTTCGTAGTTAATAACAAGGCGGGGACCGTTCATTCTAGTAATTATAGGCAATACAAAAAAAAAACAATCGACATTAATCCACAGTTCCCAACTAGACTTTTAATAACTTTTTCAATAGTAAGCAATTATTTTATGGTCTGGATAATAAAACCGGTTGGGAGTTTTTGGTGGGTCAAACAAATTAGTGTGATTTCCCTCATCGTTTTATGAAACATTATTAAATGATTAAAGTGCCGTTCAGTGGAATTCTCTGCCGTCTTCTGTATTTCCGAATGCATATAACCCGTGTGCTTTCAACGCCAGAGTGAACAGGCACCTTCTGGGCGAGCTCCATCTTAGGCCTCGTCAATGCCTTCGGGCAAGTCTGGGGCCAAGAGCAAACCCATCAAAAGTAAAAAAAAAGAGTGCCGTGTCTCTTGTCTCTTTCGCACTCGGCCATGTACTATATCCCCGTCCTGCTGTCATTCAATCATGCTACGTTAACCTGTCACTTTATATATCGTCGCTGACGTCGCTAACTGGCGTAGCTAAAATTTTTGGCGAATCTGATTTGCACCTTTTGCTATTGTCAATAAGACCCAAATTATTTAAGCAAAATATAGCAGATACGTCAGTTTGCAAAATGCTGAACTGGAAGGTATTTCGGATAGTGAAAAAGTGATCCCATAAGAGTTCCGATTTAACCTTTTGAGGCTAGAAACTGTCGAAACCCTCAAAACGAAGAGGTATTCGTCTTCATATTATTTGAAAAATCACATCATCATCATCATCAATTTAAGAGCCACGCTCTTGTCGGTGTAGCATTTTCCATTCCAGTCTATCAAAGGCCAGTTCCTTGACTTCCCTATAAGACACGACGTTAACCTTTTCTTTAATCTGTTCCATGTAAGCTCTTCTTGGTCTTCCCCTTCCTTTCTTTCCTTCTAGCTTTCCTTCTATGATGTTTTTAATGAATTCGTCGTGTCTTATTAGGTGTCCAATCATCTTGCCTCTTCTGTCCTCAATAATTCTCAGTATTTGTCTCTTTTCCCCTACTCACACAAAAAAAAATCACATCCAGATACAATTTCTATTAACAAAATCTCGCAATAGACCAGCTACTTTCAATCCAGGTCAAAGTTTGTGGTCTCAATTTTTACCCGGTATAAATGAATTGTAAGAAATCGAGGTTTTGTTAAAGAATATCACGCGTACTTACACGCGTTAACGGCCTCCGTGGTCCAGTGGTTGAACGATGTGCTCACGATCCGGAAGTCCCGGGTTCGAATCCCGGTGGGGTCTAATCACTTTGTGATTTTTAGTTTGGTTAGGACATTGCAGGTTGACCACCTGATTGTCCAGAAGTAAGATAATCCGTGCTTCGGAAGGCAAGTTAAGCCGTTGGTCCCGGTTACTACTTACTGATGTAAGTACGTAGTCGTTAGTTGAGTCACGTCAAGGGCCTTTATCGGTTCAATAATAACCCTGACACCAGGCTTGATGACATTGGTCATCCACCTCTCAACCCACACGACAGAAGAAGAAAACGCGATAGATTGTATCGACCCTCGCGTTATTTCTCACATCGTAGACAGCATAACTCATGCACAAGGGATTAGTATTGAAGTCATAAGTTGAATTTAGATATGATATACCTGTATATAACACATACATATCGATTCATAAACTCACGCCCATAACCGGGTAGACAGAGCCAAACATAAAGAAAGCAACTCCTGTCACTATTTGATAACAAATTCCTGATAAAATCTCCCTACTTGTAGATAATTGACTGATTGAGGGGAGGCCTGTGACCAGCAGCGGGCCGTTGGGCTGTTTATGTTGTGTATATTTACTAATAATAAAATACCTAATTATGCAGTTCTTAGTTTAAAGTCTAAGCAGTCATCCTACAAATTCAGGTTGGTCCCAAAAAATCTTAATAAATAACTTCAGAAATGCCATAAATTATAGCATCACAAACAAAAGTGGTGATTCTGGAAGATAATACTCTTTCATAACTTTTGATTGGTTAATTGACTGTGATTTGTAGATAATTATTTGTGACACAAAGACTATCTATCACAGGCTTCATAATATTTATTATAAAATTTAGTTAAAAAATTCATTCATCATGTGTATGAATACGAACGAGTAAATTCAGAACTGGGGGGTTAAAAGGGCCACATCGAAGCAATTCATCTAAGAAAGCAATATTGCAATTTGACATTTGCGCATATAAAAGTAAGTGCACAAAGCAAACAAGTGTCAAATAGCAATATTCCTTTCTTAGATGAATTGCTTCGATGTGGCCATTTTAACACCCCCTGTTCTTAAGACATGGCTTGCACAAAAAGGATTTTATTGACGTCATAAGAAGTTTCAATATTTAGAGAAAGAATAGTTTTTTTTTGTTTAAGACTGTTTACTAGTATTATTATAGATAGCCTACTTATAAACTACTTATTCTACATTTTTTACTCAGGGGTATTTTTGTAAACAGTCTAAGTTTGTATTCCGGTTTTTGTGAAGTTGGTAAGCACTTCTAATTAGTTAAACTAAATATACCCACTAAAAATCATAAATAAATTTATATTGAAAATTAACCAGAAAGGCAGATTTTCCTAGCAAGGAGATCTCAGCCATAAGACGTGCATAATACAGATATTTACTGAAACAAATCACTGTATTATTCCAATAAGAAACTGTTTGAGGTTAGATTTTTATCACTCACTAACATTATGCTTCCTTAACAAACTGTAGGTATATGCTTGTTTTCTGCATGAAAACGTTGCAAACTAGTATTTCTTCGAAGCTAATTTTATTTAAATGAAGTATCCCTCATTGATAAGCAATAAAAACAAACAAAACTTTTGAGGTTAGGATACCTCCATTTTACTTGCAGATTTATAACTTACCTGCATAGAATCTGCACTGATGATTTCTGTACCAAATTTTTGGGCTAATTCTACGCCTAATTTGGTTTTTCCCGTTCCTGTAGCACCCAAAACAATCACCATAGGGATTCGCGAAGATAACATTGTTCGAAAAGCCATTACGATTGGCAACCACGCGAACTTCACTGTTATTTTGACGGATGACACCGCTAACTTCAGTTGAGTCGCGTGACAGAAAAATGGATTCGCCGCATTCGGCCTCGCACGCAGCGAGCTTATTCAAATCAAATGCTAGTAGGATCCGTCGGAATTTAAATTCAGAATACCTATTAATTTACAATTATTATGGTTCACCTAAAAGTGAAATTATCAATGCTACTTGTTATAATAGATACTATTCGATGTGCCTAACTAATAAATAACAAGAAACAATCTGATTATTCAATCGTCTGTTAGATAGATAGGTACCTGATAATAATTATTTTATTTGTATACTTTACTCAAGTTGTTATTGTTGTCTTTCTTAGATTTCCCTTTGTTGTTATTATTCTGTAAGATTATTATTGATAGTTTATTTATTTATAAGTGTTTTTTGTTATTGTGTTTATTTAGTTTTACCTAGGTATTTCCGGGAATATTGACTTCGGAGACTTTCAAAATTGAATTTTACATAACTTTTTATTACGTAAAATTACAACCATAATATTAATTATGAAATCTATATACATTGGTACATAGATTTTACTAGTACCATTTATTTAACTATCACTGTAGTATTATTCCTTATTCTATGCTATTATGGAAGTAGTACCTACGAATTTCTAGATAGGAACTAGATTATTGTGCAGATTCTAAATTGTGTTGTGTGTAAAATGCAATAAAGAATATTTGTATTTATCAGATAAAAAACTGGCTTTAGTATTTATCTCACTACCTGATTCAAAAAAAGTTGCAGGAATTTTATTTTTATATTTTTTTAAACTATTTTGTCTGTGTGTGTTGGTACAGTGTAGTAGGTGTGTTAGGGATAAGGATAAATAAAATTAAAAACATCAGTTTTTTTTTTTAAGTCGTACCAGCCAGAGTTTTCGAAACATTCCCCCTCAATACCTTAGAGGTACGTTATAATCACAGAATCAAACACTAATTTATAAGCCGAACCCCCGTTTACACCGAAAACTATATAAATCACAATCAACTAGCCAACTGCTTCATAGCTCTGCCTGGAAACGACTTCATACTTTATTTATATTTAATGATTATCTTAATGTTTTCGATACAATAATTAAGGAACAAAAACCAAAAACTTTCTTCTCATAATAATAGTATCCAAAAAATAGACGTGGTAAGTACACATGTCCTTTTAACGCCGCTTCAAAGATTGCAGAGGGCAATATTAATATTAGGCGGAATCTATGTTGCGCCCTACAGTCTCTGTGGCGGCGCCCGCGCAGCCGCCGCCGCGCCCTTCGCATGCACACAATACAATATACCAATCGAACTAGTAAAACATTCAACCTTCGACTGGTCCCACACCATCGGCGGCGGCTGGGTGTTACTCTTACAATACGGATACTATACAAAGAAAAAATAATAAAAATCAAACTATAACATGACTTAATTAATCATCCCGACCTTATTTATAAAAATTTACAAAACAAATTGCTATGTAAAAAACTTTTTTGCATTTATTTTGCATTTGGCAGTGGTGGAAATGTGCCTTGTCAGATTATGTGCTGAATATTTTTCCTTTACTTTTACCTCGATCTGTCTAGAGTATAAAGCTGTCATCCCTTACATAATAACCGTTACCTACTGACTTTTTCTTACGTGAAATCCTTTCAATTTTAATCACAATAAGAAACCAATTTCACTTTTGGATAACTAAATCATTATTTATCTTTATTATTTATGTCAAGATAAGATTAACAAAAAAATTAAATGCAGGTACAAAATTCGAGAATTCGTAACTCTCCAGTTAAGAAAAACTAAACAATTACTAGAAAAAAACTCGTTTATAAAAAAGTTGACATACACCTATGTCCTATTCCTATTATGTACATGTTACGCCTAGTGGAAGATAAACTGCGAATCTTTAACACGATATCTATAAAACTCCATGTGTACCGCTACTTAGAACAACGCTATCCCTACATAATATTTCTCACAAAAAAATATTTCTTGCAACTAATTCGAGTATAAAGTAAACCTAATTATCTATATGTATATGTACATAGCAAGGCACATTCCGCACACAATTAAAGCCTTCGAACGTACGAAACTGTTGACCATGTGCTTGATAAAACATCAACCTCTATGTGAAAGCCTGATCAAAAATCTGCAATGGAGATATCGACTTTTAAAATTTATTTGAGATTGCATTTTTTCTTTCCAACACATGGGTACGTTCTTTTTGGTCAGGCTTCAAATATCAACGTTACGAACTATCGCGAGTACATCACTAACTTACTGCATTAAAAAATATAATAAAGAAAATGCAAAATTTACTATTAGTAGGTACTATGAGGAACTATTTCGTGGTTATTTTTTTTTATTAACCTTTTAAGGCTATTTTGATTCTATAGATTTTGATGTTGTTATCAAAATACACAGTCTATTTATAATCAGACACTATTTCAGTCACTGAGATTTTATTTTATTTTCACTGTATTTAGTACGTCAACTGGACATTTAATTTTACATGTGTGTAATTTTATTATAATAAATCATCTTAATTTGCGTCCATTTTATTCCCAAGAGGCGAATAAATTAAAAAATATATTACACTAAGCGACGTAACGATATATGCAATATTCATACAAATATGTAAGTGCATACTATCCTTTCCTAGAATGAGAAGGCGACACGGTCGCTGTGGCGTGTAAAACTTTTTACTTTTGAACTCGATCCAAACTCGAAAAAACAAACTGAGAGTTCCCGCCATTCGCCCGCGCATTCTAAGAAAAGGTCCATTGTACATGACAAAATTTACATATTAGACAATATGATAAGTGTAAGCTGTCCGTGCAATGTATTATTGTACATTATGGTTACAATATTCTGTTTAAAAACTGGTCCAATATGTCGAAAAATTCTCAAGTTAAAATAGTGAAACAAGTTAATTGCGCGACTATATGTAAAAAAAACATTAGTGTTAAATTTTACAAAAAAAAAAACAAAACACTACAAAAAACCGTAAGCGAACTAACCTATAAAATGTAGTTTAAACTTATAATAATATCAAGTTAAAACAATGTTGTATATCACTACCCCGGTCTTGCGATTATGTACGTAAGACGGGATTAAAATAGAAAATCCACCGAATCGGGCCGAAAACATATATAGGGGCCAACATTCCAGAACATTCCATAAAACCATCAACAGCCATATCAGCCAACTAATTAATAAATTCAGGACTACCCTCGCTCCCCTCTTATATTTACAGCATTGACAAACTCGTTCAGGGAAGGTCCAGTAAAAAATCTTCATTACCTTTCAAAACAATACATAAATGTCATATTTTTTCATTTGTCAACAGGGAGTAAATCTGTACGCGGTTTGTCAACTATGAATACTTTAATGATAATTCAAAAACTTTTTCAGAGGTATAACCAGTCTACTAGTTCACGAAGCAGTCTGTAACTATTAAGATATTTTACTGAAGACCTAGGATTTTTTATCGTTAAAACAGCTTTATGGCTCACTTTGGCACTGCAAAATATCGCTTGAGCAAAACAAACCCACGTTATTGCTTCAACTACACCCCTACTAGTACAACTACATACCCACAGAAGCAGAGTAAGCCGTAAAAGCTGACTTTTCAAATTGAAATATTAACCTGCCGACTGAGAGCACTTTGAAAGACCTGGCTCGGCAACTCGATACGACCACGAAGGAAGGCGGTATCAACTTTGATCGTTCTCTTCGTAGACGTACGAATTGACGTACCGTCAAACGTTCACTAAACGTTCGGAAGCGACTTAGAGTATAACTATTACAAGTGCGACGTCGAGTAGGTTAGGGAGTTCCTCTCTCGGAACATAACAATTACCAATCACGCGGATCCGGCGGCTCAGTACGGGCGGTTGCGCGCCAGTACCGTACGGAGCTTTTTCAACTTAGTGGCCAGTTTGTTCTGCTGCTTCTTGAGGTGCTCGCGCTCGATCTCCTCGTCGCGCAACTTGCGGCACAGGGCGGCGGCCTCCCTCAGGATCACTACTTTGGGCGCGCGCTCCTTGTCTCTGGTCGCGGGAATTTGTTTTTTGAGTTCATCGAAAAGGTTTTTGAGGCCGATACGTCTGAGGCGCTCCATATCGTTGTGAATCGAGCGGCGTTCGATCTCGGGAGACTCTGCTTCGGAGTCGGTGTCGGTGTTGGAGCGGCGGCCGCGGCGGCCGGGGCCACGCGTGCGGCGGCGCGAGCTGGAGGACTGCACGAGGGAGGGCGGCGGCACCAGGCGCTTGCGGGCGGCCGGCCGCGGGGAGATGGCCGTGGTGATAGTGCGCTGGATGTGCTGGCGCTCCTGTGCTGACGGCGTACGCGGCAGGGACTCCGTGCGCACGTGGGCCGCGGGCGTTAGCGGTTGCTGTGTCGTCGTGCCCAGAGATACCACGTCAATTTCTTCCTCTGCAACAATGGAGAAACAGGTTAGAAAAGAATTCTGATGCACACAGCTGACACCGATAAGTACGTAAGTACCGGTAAGTAGAGCTATCCTACATTTAGAAAACGCAGCCCGCATAAGTTGTAAATTCGTCAAATATTTTCATTCATTCCGCCGGCGCTCATTACGTCAGCATCACCATAAAGGCGGGCGGTGATTGTCGTAGCATGTATAGTACGAGTAGATCTAGCCGCACGACGGCGGGATGCGACTGCAGTAGTCAGGTGGGCGCGTGGGGTGGCCGGAGGGGGCAGGGCGACGACCCCGGCGTACTACCGCAGCGTCTGCCGCCATCGATCCCGACGCCTGACGTCACGGCGCGCCATTCGCGCCAAAACGAGAGCGCGTGCGCGCGGCGCTGCCGCAGCGTCCGCACTCAATGGACTCCGGATTATCAACCGGCGGACACGCTTTCCGGCCGCTGCTACCATTTAACAAAGCGCCTCGAAATTAGCTGTCACGCGACCGCTCCGATAACGCCGACCAGCAACATTTTCCAATGAAATTGATATGCCGCTCGGCTTATTACCTAACTCCCGTCCGACCGGTATGGCCGCAACATTACTAAGCCGTTCGAAACCGCGCTATCGGTCAAGGTGTGGCTGTTGCTACTCAAAGTAAAGTTGTGGGAAACGTACGGAGTTGCATGGCGTCAACCGTGACTGCCGCAATACGGAGCGTCTCCCTTTAATCTTCCTGCTTTTTCTAGAGCCAAAGCCATGGGGCGTAGGGTTCCCAAATGAGCAGGTTAGGACTTAAATATATAATTTGCTGGGGAATTACTATTTTTATGTAATGCGAGCCGTGCTGCGGAAACGGCCTGGATTCCGCTACGTTTTGCAAGGAATGCAATACGGCGGAACGATTGCTGAGGGCGCTAAGTCGACTATGCAGTTCTTGAATGAGCTAGAGTCGGGTTCGCGATCGCGTTGCACGTGTATAACGCCGCGGATGTGGACCTTTGTCCGCGATGTGTTTACGTCGTAGCGCATGTTTCGCGGAAACAGTCGCATGCGATCATATGATCCGGTTACACCAACAAATAATTATGTCAGCAGTTCATTGTGGCTAAAGGCCTCGTCAACGACGAGTGCATTTCACCAATAGCCAGCAACAAAGCGGAATTATCAATTACATCTCACGGAACTTAAGCACTGGAAATAGAAACAGGTTATGTGGGCAGCTGTTCGATTACGAAACGCGAGTCAGGGTCATTCGTGAAATAACGAATAGTTATTTAAACGGCGTAGTTTAGAGGAACAAAAATAAGGTTTCAGACACATTATCGACCTGAGCGACGATAAATTTGCACACCAACGCAATCTTTTTATTTGATTTCCGCATAGTTACGCGGTAGCTTATCGTGGGTATGCGTCGATCTAATTCGGGCAGGATTCGCGCGGCGCCTGTCGTCAAATAAAGGTCGAGCGAGACGTGGGCGCACGACGGCTAGCGGCTGGACTATTGTGTAGGGCCGGAGCCGATTTCCACGAGACGATTTTCACTCTGGCGCCCGCCGCGATTAACGGTCACGAGAGAGTATTTGTTTCAGTGTGTAAACGATACGGCGGTATTGTCGCGCCGCGCCGCCGGGCCTCGGTCTAGTGCATATCTATTATATCCCCATCACTCGAGACGAGATTCTCAGATCCGCCGCCGTTCCAATTTTAAACGATACCACAGATAATCCGTTTCTTATTGTTCGACGGAACGACTGACGGCAAAAAATGCAATCGTTCTCGACTCGCCTTACTTGTAGCTGTATTAAAAAAGTTTCGTCTACAAAACGATAGAGAAATGCATGCGTATTAAAACCGGCTACAGGTGCTTGAACAGCAGACAAACAAAGATACATCTCCCCAGACTTGATTACTCATAACTTCTAGGTAGTGTAAGCCTCACCGTGAGAATCACAATGAGTCATAGATTCGCACACTTAATTGCTTACTAGTTTACTATTAATGTAACATCCTGACTAATAACTTAGTATTTTAACGCCGGTTTTGATAAGTTATTCGTCGAAAGAACGTCCCGGTTTCTCCGTCCGTCATTTTCTTTGAATTCTTTATTGTCCGTTTACAATGTAGAAGTTAATTCTAAAAACCTTTTATTGAAAATAGAAAAACATACACACATTAAGCAATAGGCGAAGAGGCGAAGGCAACAGGCGACAAAATAAGTGTTCGTAATTCAAAAATGAATTGTGGAATAGTGTCGTCAAGTGTGACCTGTTAAGGTGGGGGCCGCGCATGCTTGGCCGGCTACGGCTGTGAGGCCAAGTTCACTGGCATTTGAGCACGATAATTAAAAATTATCGTGACGAGCGCGCGGCGCACGCCATCTTATACAGTGCGCAACTACTTTTTTTTTAAATCAGAAACCAAAAAAAGCTACGCAAAAGGATCGAGAAGCCACTTTTATCTATACCAATTCAGAATCGTACTCAACTTATTGCGCGTTATTTAAGATAAAAAGTTGTCTAAAGGGATTTCCTCGATATCACAAATGATAATTCAAAATTTTATTATGGCCTTGAAAATGTAGGTACCTACTTTATATTTTCTTTATCTCAGTATCTAGATTATATATTTATTTAAGGCAACAGCCTGTATTGTGTATGGATGCTAATTAGCTCGAATACGAGCCGTGCTAGTACGAGAAGGTGCTTATAATTTTTATCATTAACTTTCTTATTATCCCACGGAGCCCGAAACGGAAACCGCTGGGCCTTACATTTACTAATTAGCGTTTATATTTCAACTTATGAACCACTAGTACTTCCTTTACGATACGACGCTTTCGGATCAAAATTGTGACCGTTTAACGAACAACACTTTATAATATTACGTTTATGAACGGTATCCGTTACGAATCTAATCATTCGGTGGGCTTATTATATGTTGTGATAAGGCGATCAGGCTGTTGCTAAGTAACCGAGTGGCTGATATATTTCTGTAGGCATTGCGCAATGGCGAAAAGTCGGTCATCTGGCGTACCTACGTTAGTGCGTACCACTCGAGATTCACTCCGCTAAAATAAACCCGGTTATTACTAGTGATGCGTAAGCCATAGACGTCGATCGATTGACCTTGATAAAGTTCACGCGGAAGTTCATGGGCGCGCTTAAAAAAATGACGCAATTTGATTGGCAAATTGGAGGTATTAATAAACCGAATAATGTTCGCTAAATACTCACACGTTTGAGTAAGCGAATAATGACTTGCGGATCGATATTTATTTTGAGACAGTTTTAAAAAGTTATTAAATTTTCTGACAGCGCAAACGTTAATGTGATTTGGATTTTTGTAATCCCATTCACGAGAATATCATATTAATAATGAATTTAAATGGTTCGAGTATCACGTGTACGTATTGGTAATTATAATAAATTCACTAATATATTCATCAAACCCGTACCCTAATTAGTTTAAGAGGCGACATCTTCTTAAAATACACATGAATAGGATTGGTTGTTTGACAAATGTCAATCGTTTGATCATCTAAACGACAAATTAAGGCAATATTTCCGGTATTGTTAGCATTGAAATGAGCTATATTACTGCGTCATGGAATATATTGGTTACTTTGCCAATCCACACGCCCATTCGCGACGGTTCTAAAAAACTTGATATTTTATTCGTTTTAATGCAAATTTTTATACGTGCGGCAAGTGAATGAGTGAGTGATATAACTTGATTCAGGTCAACTTGTGCTTGGAAACAGAATGAGTAGGTACCTTTTAAAGAAATTGTAATCCCTGTCCTTTATTAGCGGGCAATTGCCTACGATTCTTAGTTTAAAATTAAAAACGTTGTTAATTTGGAATGACGTAGGTATGTTACACGTGTTGCGAACGACGTATCAGAATTGAGTTAACCAAATTATCACAATTCGCGCGTCGACCCAGAGATCAAGAAGCAATTTCGGTATCTAGTTGCCGCCGTTTTATCAGTTGTCATAAGGTTTTTTTTTTCATGATAAGACAATACAAATTTATGTTACGATGTCACATTGTTGTTATCGCCATTGATAACTGGTGAAGGCTGCGAGAGGCCAAGACGGCATGCGAAGTACGTATCATGTCCCCGCGTATATCGCAATAAATTGCGAAATATTTTATTACTTGTCATATTACAAGTATTACGATCTTCACTATTGATAAATTCACAGTTTGATCGTACAGACAAATCTTTACATCTAGTAGTCAGTTTAATTTGGGGACTATCAATCTTTGAATTCTCGACGCGCGATAATCTGACAGATATGACAGCTGTCAAATGTAGACACAGTTTTTAACGGCTCGGAAAGTATACGAAAGTCGCTTTTAAATCAGTTCCGCTATAACTTAGGTAGGTATTATACATGCCTAGCTCACGTTTAAATACTGAATAACTCTAAATAAATAAAAAACCTTTGAGTAAAAGCCAAATAAACAGAACTCACTATCGTATTTTATACATAAGTTGCGGTCCACGTGATCGTTTTAAATATCTGCATATTCCGATAACGGCAAGGTCGTCTCTACTGCCCAACATTGTACGATTTGCGATAGCGTATAAAACGTGTGACACGCTTTGATTAAAAGTATATGCGTAAATCGCCCGTATGACAGGTTACATACCCGACAATTTATAATTAATACAGAGCAAAAGTTTCACTCCAGATGGCGCTACTGGAATAGGAGACATGTTTTAATAAAAATCAGCCGAATTATTAATCAATTATTCCACTATTTGTTTAATTGTTTCAAGTTTGTCTCGATTAAGAGGCTCTAAAGTCAGCATTCATAGTACTGCTTAGCACATTTTCATCATTTGACATTCAATCTCCTGTATCGTCCGTAACCTTGAATGAATTTACCATTTCTAATTGATGAGATATAAAGGTCGAGAGTGGAATAAATCAGGGACCGAATCGACAATGAAATACTGTCTGGATAGTATCAGTTCAAATGAATAAGACGTCATAACAAACATGTTTATTAATTATGGAAGTGACCAGTAATGTCGAAAGGTCTAAGCAAATATCTAGAGGCCGACTTTGAGACTAAGCGTCTCCTTAGTAGGTCACAAATTAAGACCCAAACGAAACCGAGAAAATTGCTTCAACTATGGACCTGCAGCTATTTATTACGCTTAGTAACTCAATAAAGTAGGTAAAGGCATTGAAGTAAATTCCGTAGTAACAGTTGTTCAAATCCATATGTACCTATCAAATGTTTGGTCAGGTGAAATAAATTATAATTTAACATTGTTGTAATGTACCTTAAATCGGCATTGAAGGACATTTTCTTTTGTATCCGTATCGTAAAATATTAAGTTGCCATAAATTTAAATATTTTAATGACACGTGACTAATGTTAAGTTTTATCGCACATTGCGTACAGTTATAAGTTGGTTATTTAGGCTTATTTCAACAGATAACATTTCAACTTCGTGTTTTAAAATAAAATGTTGCTGGGTGATTGATTGGTGTCCTTTAGCGAAATCAACTGGCAACACATAAGTGCTGTATTAATATCCAACTAAATCTTTCACAATCCAAATATAGTTAGGGCTACTTAGGAATGTACGCCTGACTGGTACGCAGCCTTGGTTCTCTGATTGATACTGAGGTGTTTAGGGCCCGCAGAACCGGATCTCGTTGCCCTAAATTGCCTTTATAGAAACTCACAATTCGTAACCACTGGCCCCGTTAACCGAGTTTTAGATACCATACATCATGGCCCGACCGTCTAACAAAATAAAACAGGTCAAAACCACCCAGTGGCTAATGTTATGGCATTCTATTAAGTCCACAGACGTTTAAAAATAATTACACTGCGTTATAATCGCTAAAGATACATTCTGAAATCAAAACATAAAAAATCTGGCAAAGAATGTCCGATACGACGAGCGGTTGTCAAGCGGCAGGTTGTAGGCAAATAGGCCACGCTGGAATTTTTACGATAAAACAGACTTGACAAGAATGGCTACGACTAAGTTAAGGCCAGCGACAAAGAAAATTGGCGCGAAAATGTGAAAACTTTGACCGCGGTGTAACGTAAGTCGCGTAGTGTACGCAGCGATTAAGCCGCGCATGCGTCCGAGTACATCGTAAATTTTTACCGCGCTCGTCTCTAGTGATGCGACACGCACCATTTCAAATCGATGTCGATTCCGATTAAAAAAAGGTAAGATTACTACCACACACTTGAAATATAAAGTTTTATCGACGGTTTTGATTAAATTACATTTGTTAGCTGAAAGAAAACGTTTCATAGTGATACTTTATCACGATTATTGAGATGCTGTCTATCAAATTGTCATCCGGCCGGGCTAGACATGGGAGTACCGCAGGGCAAACCGGTCTAACAGGCCTAGTGAGCTCCACTTCAATGAGATTCCATTTCATTCCGCTGCATTCTTATACGAGTAACGGACTAGACGCGGCGAGATAGCCGAACACCAACTGTAAACCCCGTTTTTCTTTATTTTTAACATGGAATTTAATAGAACCAGACGATTTTCAATTAGTTTATTTTTCCGGCAGTGTGTTTATTTGAACAAAAGCCGCGGAACAAGTTAATACGTAAACAGACAGTTTTAATACATAATTATTATGCCCATCGCGACCTTACCCATTGCTATCGATGCAAGTTACAAATGCAAAGTGATAAATGTAACATTGTACGAAAGTTACGCACGTCCCTGTTTATAAAGTTGCATTGATGGACAAATAACTTATTAGCCTTTATACTTACTATAAAATACAAACACAGTGAGATCAGAAGCAAAACTGACTTTTATTTTTTTTAAAAACACTAGTATGAAAAAACAAAGACAACTTAACATTCTGCCAAGACAACATCACTTAACCTAATATATAATATACCTCTCTCTCATTATCAATGGTTTTCACAAAATTAAATATGCCTCTAACTAATTTACTCTTAGATTACAGACTCTTTCTTAATTAAACGTAACAATCATAATTTTCATGAAAAATAAACAAAATTCTAAATTATCATCACAACCAAGACCCTTACTTGCCATTTCCTACTTCAAATCACTCATCAGGTATCCCAATCATGTCACGCCATAGTTCAGGGGGAGGGAGCACTATGGGAGGATCTTGTGACTCATCCGAGTTGTTGTTGTCATTATCAGTAGTTCGCCTCGCCGGTCTATTTAACATTTGGTCTGCATGTCGACGATGCAGCTCTCCATCTTCCGTCCTCACCCTATAGGTGGTAGGTCCTTCCACAGTTGTTACTGTGGCCCTGAGCCATTTCTCCCCCGGCCCGTACATATGTATCAGCACCGGTTGTCCTACACTGAAGCTACGCGCCGGTCGGCGCCGCGACGCCGCCTCGCGCTGCTGGTCTGCTTGACTGGGCATTGAATCTGGGTGCAGGGCTGACACTGCCGTCCTATATTTGCGTCCATTCAATACTTCTGCAGGGGTTTTATTCGTCGCACTATTTGGGACAGTTCTTAAATAGAATAACACCTTACAGAGCTTCTCCTGCCACTGTAAATTCAAAGGCGTCAGCTTCTTCATCTTATTTTTAAAAGTCTGGATCGCTCGTTCTATTTGACCATTTGTCGCCGGGTGATATGGCGGAGAATATAGGTGCTTAATTCCATTCTTTTTCAGGAACATGTTGAACTCCTCGGATGTGAATGCTCTGCCATTATCCGAGACAATCACATCTGGTAATCCTTGTGCAGTAAAAATTTTCCTGAGTACCGTTACCACTGTGCTACTGCTCATTGTTTGGACTATCTCGGCTTCAAACCATTTGCTATAACTGTCTATCAAGACTAAGAATGTCTTGCCTTCAAAGGGCCCAGCGAAATCTATGTGGACACGGCTCCATGGCTTATCTGCAGTAATCCAAATCTGCGGGTCTTTTGGTGGGTTATTACGTACTTCTTGGCACTGTTCACACCCAGCGACCAAGTTTTCTATATCCCGATCAATGTTCACCCACCATACATACCCTCTGGCATACATTTTCGTCTGGACTATCCCAGCATGTGGAACATGTAAAATTTTTAACACCTCTTCTTTTATGGCCGAGGGTACCACGACTCTATTGCACCACAATAAGCATTCTTTATTGTGTGAAAGAGCCTCTCGTCGGGCCCAAAAAGCCTGCAGGTCTGGATCTGTGTTCTTCCGTGGCCAACCATGTATCACGTGGAACATCACTCTTTGCAAAACCGGGTCCTTTCTAGTCTCTTCTGCAATTCTAACCGCATCCAGATTCCAACCTGTGGGTTGTTCCTCCAGCAGCATTACTTCTCGCAGTGCCTCTTCCTTCACGCTCGCCGTATCTGCGGCGGTCCATCTGCTTAATGCGTCTGCATTGCCGATCAGCTTCCCTGGTCTATATTTTATTGTATAGTCATACGAAGCGAGTTTCAATGACCAGCGTAACATTCTTGGTGTAATCTGTTCTGGTATGGGTTTCGCTGGGTTGAATAACCCAACCAAGGGCTTGTGATCTGTCACTATACAAAATTTCCGACCAGACAAGAATTCATGAAATTTCGTCAATCCGAATATAATTGCAAGGGCCTCCTTATCTATTTGCCCATAGCGCCTCTCATGGGCTTGCAATGTGCGTGAGGCCATCATCACCGGACGCTCCGATCCGTCTTCCATCACATGTGCAATTATCGCTCCCAGTCCATACTCAGATGAATCACAAATCAGAAGAAGTTCTTTCTGTAGATCGTATCCTACTAATGTGAGGTCCGACGATAGTAAGCGTTTTGCCTCTTCGAATGCTTCCTGCTCCTTTTCCTTCCAAGTCCATTCCCTTTTTGATTCCAGCAATCTGTACAATGGCTCTAGTATGGTGCTTTTGTCTGGTAAAAATTTTTCATAGTAATTGTATAACCCTAAGAAAGCACGCAACGTCTCTCTGTTCGTCGGAGCTGGTTTCTCCTTTATCTCCTTGACTTTCATCGGTGACGGGTGGACGCCCTCCGCATCAATCATATGGCCTAGAAATGCGATACTATTTGCTGCGAATACGCATTTTTTCATATTTAGCCGTAGTCCCATATCCTGCAGTTTCTGTAGAACTTCCCTCAACCGTCGATCGTGTTCTTCCATTGTAGCTCCAGTTATCGCGATATCATCTAGCAGGCACGCGACTCCCTTCATTCCCGCAAGGGCAGAGGACATGATGCGTTGGAAAATCGCAGGGGCCGCACTCACCCCAAAAGCTAGGCGGTTCACTCTCATTAAGCCAATCGTCGTGTTCAGTGTCAGCAACATCGCTGTTTCCTCATCCACTTTCATCTGTGTATATGCATGTTTCAGGTCCAGCTTGCTGAATATTCTACCTCCGCTAAGATTTACAAATGCCTCGACTGGTGTCGGCAGCGGGTAGATGTCGGTATCAATCGCAGCATTCACCGTCGACCGATAATCCCCGCAGATGCGTACCGAGCCATCCTCTTTCATGCGCGGCGTTACGGGTGATGCCCACTCTGAATATCTGATTGGTGTCAATACTCCCTCTTCCTCCATCCTTCTGAGTTCGTCTGTCACCTTTTTCCTCAGAGGGTACGGCACTGGTCGAGCTTTCATAAAGCGTGGTTTTGCATCTGGCCGTATATGCAGTGATACTTTCGGGCCTTTGTATTCACCCAGCCCTTCCTTAAATACTTCAGGGAAATCTATTTTGTACTGTTCAATCTCTTCTTCTGACCAGCATAGTCCCGCCACTTGTAGATTTAATGCTTGGAACCAATTCCGGCCCAGCAAGTTTGGCCCTTTGCCTGACACCACCACCAGCTCGCACTGTGCTTCTACATTTCCCAACCAGACACGTACGTCTGCCAGTCCTACTACTTTTAAAACATCTTGAGTCCATGTCACCAGTTTCAAATTAGTTGGCCGCAGAGGTGGGGGTGACGACCACAACTTGTTGTATGTCTCTTCTGACATGATGGTACGTGAAGCCCCCGAGTCCACTTCCATCATGACTGCAGCTCCATCAATCGTGACCTCGGTCGTTATTGGCGGCACGTAACGGTCCCTGCAGACATATATGCCCATCATGTTCTCCACCACCGCTGAGGCGTCAGCACTGTCTTCTTCTGTCTCCACCTGATGCACCTTGCCCGGCTTCCGGTTACAAGCTGCAGCGATATGACCAAACTTCTTACAATAGAAGCATTTCGCTTTTACGAAGGGACATCGTTCGCCTGACTTGTGTGCACGCGCACATCGACTACATCCCATTGTTTTCACACTACCAATGTCCATTGGTTCATGATAGTCGGTGACATTGGACGGAGTTTGCTTTGACGCGTTAGTTACAGCCACTGGGTATAACTCCGGACACACCACTTGATAGTCTAGACATGTTTGTAACGCAATCTCGTATGTTAGATCCTTCTTTTTCAACAAATCACGCCTCAATCTATCGTCCCGCACCCCTAGCACTAAACGGTCTCTCAACTGTCGTTTCAAATCCATGAAATTACACTTCGAACCTATTAAACTTATAGCCGCCACAAAATCCTGCACGCTTTCATTTTGTAACTGTTGACGTTTGTAAAATTTTCCCGCCTGTAGTATTTCGTTCACCTCCGGTTCATAAAATCGGTCCAAAACAATAAAGATCTCCTCTAGGGACACTTCCGTGGGGCGTTTAGGAACTAACAACGACGCAATTAACGCAAATGTATCTTTTCCGCACTGAGCAAGGAATAGCGATCGTCCTTTGTTGAGGTTAGCTTCACCCACGCCCGCGGCGTCGAGTGCACACAACAATTGTTCCTTATAATCACACCACTTATCAGTTTTTGGGTTAAACGGTCCCGGAAATACCACATTTGAAATGTTCACAGCCATAATTCCTCGATTATTCCGAAGTCGCCAATATAAAATACAAACACAGTGAGATCAGAAGCAAAACTGACTTTTATTTTTTTTAAAAACACTAGTATGAAAAAACAAAGACAACTTAACATTCTGCCAAGACAACATCACTTAACCTAATATATAATACTTACAACTAGCGAGTACTTGCTCTTGTCAACAGTACGTTAAAGCGCTCACAATTAAAACTAATATCTGCGACTCGGTTTCTAATCCCAGCCAAATTTCGAAGTTAATTCAAAGAGCATCGATCATTTTATTGATGAATGCAGCGAATGTTAACCCTGTCGTTGCGGCGGGAAGCGTCAATTCGCAGCTGGAGGATGCGTCAAGGTCGGGACGTCTCGGTCGACGACCAGCGACCTCCTGTGTCCTACCTCAGGACACAGACAGGGCATGATACAGACATAGACCCTTACAATGAACACACAACACAAGTGTTGAAAACAACGTTAATCTGCATTCTAATTAGGAATGTCGATCTCGTGAGATGAGTTGTCGGACAGAGATTGCGCAATTTGACATTAAGGAAGGTTCGTTCAAGGTCGCAAATGGGCGAAGGTTCCGGAAGAGAAGAATCGCGGGTGCGTCTAGACGCGGAGGGGGACGCGCGAGCGGTCGATACGCGCAGTTTCCCGCGCGGCGCACTCACCGCACTGCGCTTGCGTCCTGCCGCCATCCCGGTCCAAGTTCGTCTACTCAAGAAACATCTACACATACCCGCACAAGACGCAACGCCGACCAGAGATCAAAGTTGACACGCACTTTTTGAATTTAAACTTTCCTTGGAAGTAATTTACCCGGTGCAGAAAATTTTTGCTGCCGCCAAAAAACAACCTGTAATTTGCATTATAACGACAGCCGAATAAAACAGAAATAAAGTTGCGTCTAATATGCCTAATGCTGTCAATTCTGAAGACCAATTGGTGTCAGTTTTATCGTGTCTAATTCCCAATAAGCCGAGGCGGCCCTGACATCGACGATTTGAATTTTAAATCAGCGAGACGTCGCTCTACGTATATTTAAACGATCACTTTAAATTTTTAATCAGCTACGTAATTATTGAAATGGCTTCCCTGGAGTTTCATTCTTTTATCAGAAAAAGATAAATCTAACTGGAAATTCCTAATACGATGGTTTTCTAATCCAAATAGTACACATTCCAAGTAGTAATTGTAGGAAGTACTTAAACACATTAGAAGAATTTAGTTCGTAAAATAAAATACTGTACCAACCTGATTCGCAGGAATCTGAAGGTGTTTGTACGCCAAGGTTGTCAAATTGTTGCCGAGCGAGGGTGTAAGAGTGATCAGCAGCAACCGCGGCTGAATCTCTGAGGAGGCGAAGTGCTGTGCCAGCCACGTCCACCGCGTGACGGAACTGTGGAGGTTCGTCCCCGTCCAAGGACGGCGGGGTCTCTGGCCGAGCCGGGGACATGTCTCGCCGGAGCAAACTCTGTCCTGGTGTCGTTGATATTAAATCTGTCGGCACAAATGTGTTGCTCGGGTGCACAGAATCGATGCAGGACCCCGCCCACATGCAATCGTGATGGACTATGTTCTCCTTATGTGGCTCTTCAGGCGCGTCCATGATCCTCCAGTCTACATCACTCTCTTGGAGTTCTTGAGAGTCGGCCGGCGGAACCAAGTCCAGCCTCTCGACCTCAGATTGGACTTGATTCCAGAATTCAGACGTCTGTGTCAGCTCCATCGACTCCTCATCTAGAGTCTCCCATAAGTCGAATTGAAATATCTGGGCGTCCATTGCCGCTGACATTTTAAATATTATTTCTAAGACTAACTAGTTTTAAAGCTAAGACGAACTCGTCGATATCACAGGGCCCACTTATCACACGACGATGCGCGCGATGGGATCAACGCACACCGTCTGTAACAACAGAAATTATTGTAATTAGTAAAGTGATCAAGTTTAAATTAGCAATGTAATATTACCAGAGAATGGTATAAAATTGTTTACAATATCTTTAATCAATGGCTCAGAGAGCTCCATATTATTGAATGACCCATTCGGTTAGAGAATTCTAAGAAAGGAAATGTAATATTACTAACACAAAATGGAAGGGGCGTAAAATAAATTGTTAGGAAAAATTGTAAATGCTATGCATTAATATATATATAAAAAAGTAATGCTTTAATGAAAAAGTAGAATTGCAGTTTATTTACAACTTTAAATCAGCTTTGAATAAGTAGGCTGGTTTAAATAGGTATATTTTAATTAAGTAGAATAGGTAGATATGAAACAAAATATTATTTTTTTATTTTTGTCGAAATGTGGTTCACTATTTTTTTACAAATGGTTACTTATTTTGTATTCTATTATAATGAAATATTTATTTAAGAATGAATATTGTTTTTCGTTGTCCCTAATAATAAATAATTGAGAATTGAATTAAATAAATACAAAATAAATTCACAAACCTAAGACACTGTATTCCGAAAATCACACTAAGTCTATAAAACAAAATCCACGCACATTCACGATCCCCAATCAAGTAACTAAATGTGTAAAAATTGCCGTTTAAAAACAAAAAATAGGACTAGATTATTTTACAAGAGGCTGTTGACCCCCTATATTTACAAACAAAAGTCACTAGTGCACAACTAAACGAAGTGTCCACTACGAAGTACCAAACCAGACTGAAGTCTGGATGCGAATCCGAAGAGTTTTTAAAGAGTACATTGGCCTTGGTCCTAGATCCCACTTTTGTCTCACAACAATAAAAATTTTGCCAAGGATTTTTTTCCGGTAAATCTACCTGGGCGCTCATCACTATTGTAATTCTAGGAATTTTCGCGCGCGTCAGGTAAGTAGAGGTTTCCGCAAAAATTGTTTTTGTTTACAACCTGAGAGAATGGCGCGAAATGATTGTTTACCAATAGCGATATGGCCAGTATTTTTTCCCGCTATTTGCAATTTTCAGAGAATATCGATGTCATACGAATTCGTAATGAGTAATTTTAAGCACGATATCGTAATTTTCGCATTACAAGACATGCTAAGTAAATAAATAAAATCCCTATTTTTACATTTTTACGATAAAAAGAAAACATTTTTTTTGCCACTTTTTCAAGCGACCCTTAGAGATTACCTACCATGTTAGTAATTTACCTACTTACATATTTGCGAATTAGGTATTTTTGCCTCAGGACTTTTTTCAGTTAATTACCTTTTTTTTTTACACAAATTTATTTAATATACAAACTTAACGTGGCACAGATAATGTTGTAATCAGACTTTCATAATTAATTGAAGTTTCCAAACATTTTTTTTAGGTACCTACCTACAAACTTTTAATTAACTTGTGTTAAAAATTTATATTTATCAATATTTTATAAGTACAGATGATGCCTAAGTTACTTTTTTAATTAGATTTCTAGGCAGATGATATTTTTGTGTTAATCTTAAGGAAATAATATTAACAAAATAGGTAAGTCATAATGTATATAAATTATATAATTAAAAATAATGTAAAGTGGTAAATAATTTACCTTAAGCGTTTATTAATATACCTTTAGAACCTATATCACAAGGAAAATAACTTTGTAATTCACAACTAATACAGAGAATAACAAAAAACAATAATAATAGAGTTTGACAATACTTTTAATAGGTACCTATGCTTAATTGATTTTGCATGTTTTTTTTTTTCAATTTCTTGGTCACCTCTAAAAGTTAAAGATTTATAGATACCTAAACCAAAGTTAAGGACCTTTTTAGTTATAGGTAAATATTTTATTTCTGGCTTTACTTTTTGTCATGAACTTTTACGAGTTTTTATTTAAAAAGTAAGTAAATTTATTTACTTTACTTATTTATCAATTTGTACTTTATTTAACAAGAAAAATGTGCGTATCAACGAAAATATTATTTTCGAAACATTGCGTAACTAAATTAATACAGGTGTTATACCTACCTACCTACTATACTTCGAGACTAATTGTATAGCTGACTTACGACCTTTAGAACGTTTCATAACTGAAAATATTGGTTGTGCAATAGGTACTGACAAATTGATTCTAAACAACTTTTCATACATTTTCTTCAACATTTCAATTACACTTAAGTATCTACTATAACACTGTACAAGTAAACACTACCTAATTGTGTGAAAAAATCGAAGTACCGGCAAGTTATTTTATCGCGGTAGGTACCTTGAAAATTGCTAACAATACGCTATTACGAGTCATATAGTCAATAATGTGAGGAATTTAGGCGCTGCCGATTCGCGGAAAAAGTGTATTAGGTAGGTACACTACGGTCTGCCTGCCGGCAACCGGCAACGCCCCAACTACCCAAGAATTTACAAGTACCTCCACTTTATTAATGTTAACAAATTCCAAGTGCAACAAACCAAAGAATTTACTTGTAAAAGGACTAGCAAATATAAAAATGTAATACTCACCAAAAAGTTTGTGCAAAACGCAATCCGGCCGCAGCCGGCGAATTACACAATTTTACACAAGATTCTTCAGAATCTTCGACAAAGTTTTTTCCTTACACACTGCGTAACACTCACTGAGAATATGCGGTTGGTTATACAGTGTAAATTAAATACGGTACTTCTTCCGAGACCTCCGATTGAGTTTTTCAAACACTGCATTATTTGCGAGCCGGCCGGTCAAATGGAAGCCGCGCGTGCGATCGGGTTGGCGCCGTGAACACGACTGACGGAGACGCGAGCCGGCGAATACCGAGTAGCGGTCGCCGGTCGCGCGCGCCGGCCGCGCCGCCGCCCCCCGCTCTCCCCCCGGCTAATTCGATTCCATTCACGAAATTCTCTGAAAATACGCTTTGCTCGAACGATTGCTTCCTAGACATTATTTAATGTACGTTTTTTACGCTTATACAGACTAGGTTTTGTTATAAAATAGTGGTGAAATAGACGAATATGCGTTAAAAAGCGGCGTTTAGATTGGCGGGGGGGTCGTCGAGGAAGGAAATCAGCGCAGCGGCATTCGAAGAATACCTACTCTGTGAGAGAGTGTGGGTTGGCTTGTTGCGCGTGTGTGAGGGCGCGGTTGGAGGGAAATCGAGGAGGCGACGCCGGCCGGCGGCTACCTATATCGGCTGTACCTATACTATACGATATGTCAGTCAGTCGGCATACGGCCGTTGCGAAGCAGGGGCGTATGTTTCGCGTATGCTTTTATGTCCTCGTAGCATTGCGTACTCGTATGTCTCGCGCAGCTGATTATCGAAGCTAGTCCGTCGACATTCCAATGTCGGCAGGTTATGGCGCGAAGCCGACTATACTGATGAATTGCCACGCATTATTTACTTGAACGTCTGTGCATAGGATGCCTGGGTACTTAATTAGCATTTGCGGAGTCTGGGTCTTAAAAAAAACTATATTAAAGTAGGTATGATGAATAAAAAAAAAACAAATGGACTCTGTAAAAATGGGATAACGCTAAGGGAGACGATGAAATATCCTATTATCCCATTTTTACAAGGCCGATTCTTCTACCTACCTACCTAGGTTACAAAAGAATATCCTCGAAATGTCGCAGTGAGTAAGCGCATTGTTATTGGCAAAGTGCCCGGTTTGACCGATCATTTGCAACTAGGTAGGTAGGTAAGGTACCTACCTAATAACGTATGGCACAGCAATTGCAGCCTTGACAGATTTATCAAGATTTTTCTCGATATTTTTGTTCCTACCACAAAGAGCGTATCAATTTCCATGTTCATTAGACAGCTTTCACTAAACAACTGCGTATGTCCCTACCTACCTAACTATATTACATTGCGTTCCCAAGTTTCAGACTTTCAGTTTATTACTTATAGGTATTTCATATAGACGGCGGCGACGGTTTTTATTTTATTATAGATGGCGATCTTCTTCTATCGTGTGGGTTGTGAGATAGATAACCAACCCCATCAATCCTGGTGTCAGGGTTACTATTGAGCCGCCAAAGGCCAACACTAACTTATATCAGTAAGCAGTAACCGGGACCAACGGCTTCTTCCGAAGCACGGATCATCTTTCTTTCGGACAATCAGGTGATCAGCCTGTAATGTCCTATAACCAAACTAGGGATCACAAAGTGATTTTCGTGATGTGTCCCCACCGGGATTCGAACCCGGGACCTCCGGATCGTGAGTCCAATGCTCAAACCACTGGACCACGGAGGCCGATGGCGATAATAACGTTGGTCTAACATAATGCTCAGTGAGGAGTAGGTACTTAGTTCATCTTGCGATGGGTGTAGGCTCCTCTGACTATGCCAATTGGGATAGTTGTGTTAATTGTTATGTGATGTTATAAGCAGCTAAAGGCGTTAATTCGATCCCTGTCCAACATAGAACCTATGACTGTCTGCATATACGAAAAGTTTTACTCCAAATGAAATTCCCTTTTAAGAAACAAGTTGGGGTAGGTAAGGAACCATTAAAAGGGATAAGTATTCAAAAGGAATGTTGTTACTGACCAATAGATGGCGTTGCTCGTAAAATTGCCAGTAAAATGCACTTTCCCACCATATAGTACATTCACCTCGCATACCTTAGTATTGGCCAACACTGGCTCCATACGTTGGTCCCAACGTTGGCGCCAACACCGACCAAAGTGTGGATATTAGATTATATACAAACACAACATACATAAACAGCCCACGTCCCCATACGTCTCACTGCTTGGCATAGGCCTCCTATCGATCAACCGGAGGGGGTATGAAGCATACTCCACCACGCTGCTCCTCTGAGGCTTGATGGAGATGCTTTTTACGGCTAATAGCCGGGACCGACGGCTTAATGTGCCCTCCGAAGCACTGAATTATCTTACTTATCGGGTGATCCAAGATGAGGTGAAAGGGTAGTCTCACAAAGTGAGTTCGACAACGTCCCTATCGGGAATCGAACCCGAACCCAGACACTCTTACCACTAGACCTAGGAGACTGTTAAGATTATACATAATTATAGTAAATAGGAATCAGCAACGGTCCTAAAGTTGGGGTGAGCGTTGGGCCAATGTTGGGGCCAATTTCTGGCCCACGCCTGGCCTAATAAAGAAACAAATCAATGCAATGGTCCTATAAAAGTCATTCCATCCCACTCTTTTATGAATGGCACCATAAAACCTCGTAAGGGCATTCGCGGCTCACTCGGCGCAGATGCAGTTAAAAATAAATTAGCTGCAGATAATTTTAATGGCACTTACTTACTTGCTTAATACACCTACCTTGCTAAAATATAACTAGAGAGTGACATTCCTCTCGTCAGATGTCCCAAGTTCAATCCCCGGTTATGTAAATATAGATTTGATTATTTCGACTTCTTCTTCTATCGTGTGAGGTGGAGTACCAACCCCATCAACCCTGGTGCCAGGGTTATTATTGAGCCGCCAAAGGCCCCTGACATGACTCTAACGACTACGTACTTACATCAGTAAGAAGCAACCGGGACCAACGGCTTAACGTGCCTTCCGAAGCACGGATCATCTTATTTTCGGACTATCAGGTGATCAGCCACTCAACGCTCAACCACTGGACCAAGGAGGCCGTTATTATTTCGACTGAAAAACTTGAGAGCAGTAATAATAATGATGAACAGAAACTTTATAAGACGTACATTCATCGCAAGATGAACTAAGTACCCACTCCTCACCGAGCTTTCTATTAGATCAACGTGATAATCAGACAGGTAATTTTAAAAGAGTGAATAGGCATTTGCTAGATAAACGTGATCCACCATAGTCCACATCGTCACATACCATCAGGTGAGATTGTGGTCTTTCTTTTGACGTGACTTATTGTAGATTTGCCGCAGATGGCAATAACTACTTGGCCGGATAAATGGGGAGCGCTGAAGGCTCTCACTCGGTGAGATTGTGGTCAAACGCGAACCTAAAGTATTAGAATAGAATAGAATAGAATAGAAATAGTTTATTATGAAAGGACGCCACACACAAAAAGAAAGAAATCTCATTTCCACTAAAACAATTACAAAAAAGCAAGAAGGATGTCGAAATGATCATAAGGTGGCGGTGGACGTATTATTTAAAAAAAAAATGTTTGACCTATACTGTAACAGACTAGCTCTTTGAATTTAATAAATAATATAAGTTTTTAACGGATCGATACGTGATTCAATATTTAATAAAGTAAGAACAATTACCTTATTAATTTGGTTTTCCGAAGGTGATGGTAGGGCTGGCAGATGAAGACCGAGAAGGACTTACATTGACCAAATTGGAAATGTCCTTAGAAAAGGTTTAATACAATGTACTCTGAACCGGTGTGCGTGTATGAAGCGATTGATGAATGTGGAGGAAGCAAGAGAAGTGTGTCAGGATCGAAGCAAATGGAATTCTATAGCCTCTTACCCCGGTGGGAAATAGGCGTGAGTTTATGTATGTATGTATGTATGTTCCGTCTAAACAAATGTGTAAAATATCAAAAATAAACCTGGTCTGCCGGCGACAATGTTGAAATGTTACACGAAGGTGACTTACGACTTTTTCTCATGGCACCTTAAAATAAATATTTGAATAACTTATCAAAATGAATAGAAATTTGTTATGTAAAGTGTCTGTGAATTTGCATGGGTAGCGCGTTTCCTGCACCAAACACCTTGGCGCGACCCCAAAAGGATTTTATTGTCAGTAAACCGTAACAAAATTATATCACACTTGCCCTTATACCCCTTTAACGGTACCCTCCAATTAATTTCACATTCATCTAACCCCACGTCTATAAAATAATATAAAAAAATAGATAAGCAGGAAGTCACAAATGCTTCCTCAACGAAACTAGTCGGGTGAATGGTACTTATCCGAATTTGAATTTTTTTTTATATACTTTATAGGGTAACGAGCACGTTTTTGCCGTTTAATAGGGTAACGACACCAAAACCTGTCATAATCCTGACTTTACTGCTTGCCTATGACGGTAACAATCGTTACATGCCACTTTATTCTATTTTGACAAGTAAGACGTTTTGATGTTCATATCGGACGCTACAATAGAATTTATAAGCTGTAAATAGCCCCGATTCCTGCAGACACATCCTAACTTTATTTTAAGTTATACCCGTCATTTTTTTGTGCGCCGAAAAGAAAAGGGACGGATGATTGACTAAAGTTAATTTTAAAATGAATGACGAATGAATAATATGGAATCCGTTTGACGTGTGCTGTCAACCTAATTCTGTTATTGGCCAATACAAAATTTTACAAGGGATTTTTACTGTCTAAAATTGACGTGTTTTCCATAAATTTTATGCCTGTTGATTACGTCCCTTTCCTCTTCGCCGGATAAGAAAATGACAGGTATAACTTAAAATAAACTTGGATGATGTATATCGGAATCAGTACCAATATTTATATATGTAGTTGTAAATTTAAATTTCATTAGGGTGTGAGTCGTTAAAGAAACGTTATGTTTTCTTTGGACGGTCGTAAATTCCATCTTATAACTTTAATGTTGAAAGAATGTAAAATGTAAATAATTACCAACCAATTAGTCAAGTTACACTGTCAAATTAATTTATCAGCTGATGTAATAAAGTATCTTTAAATAAGTACACTTTTTTATTACTCGTTTTAATTATGTAAGGAGTGGAATTCTCTGTCGTCTTCTGTATTTCCGAATGCATATAACCCGTGTGCTTTCAACGCCAGAGTGAACAGGCACCTTCTGGGCGGGCCCGATCTTAGGCCTCGTCAATGCCTTCGGGCAAGTCTGGGGCCAAGAGCAAACCCATCAAAGGTAAAAATAATGTATAATACATCAAAAGTTAGGTAATTTGGTTATCGCAATTATTTAGTTGTTCATTAAACTTCGCGCGTTACAGACGATCTATGAACCCACTTAATGAATACTAAGTATAGTGATTTAGCTTAAGCACCAATTAAGCGACCCGTGCAGTTGTTGTCAGTCAATTCGTCAAACTCATTCGTCACCTTTTTTTCGACTAGTAACATAACACAGCACATCACATAGCACGTCACGTCTGCAACCCCAAAGGGTTAGGCTCTGTATAGATACACCTCATTCCTCGCCAGTTATATTTAAGTCCCATGTAATCTACACACAGGACACAGGGCACAGATCCTGGGTGGCGACAAGAGGATGGTCCTCTATAAAGCAGTGTCGAACAAACAAAGATTGCAATAAGTATAGGTATTCGACAAAACTATCAAATCAAAATCATAAATAAGCGTGTAGTAAAATTGCGTGCTAAATTAAGCCAACGCATAAGTATTTTTGTCCATTATTTCAAGAAAGCACTGTAATTGGGTGGCTTTATCGACTATTTATTAATTTCCATCATAATTCTTTCCACAACAAACGTCTCCTAGAATAGTCGGGGAACCAATCCAACCCCATTCTTCATTTGTTTCGTTCACAGCGTAATTCTCACTTCCGTTCCCGCCTTTTCTGTTTACTTACTTTTTAAATTAATAAATTAGTTGTATAACATTTTCAATTATAAATAATTTATATTAATTCTATTTAATAATATTTTTAAATATTAAAATACTTTTAAATTATAGGTCCCTTTGCTTGGACGATAAAAGTGCAGGTAAATTAATAGTCCATATAAATTCCATCGTTTTGCAACTTTTAACTTTAATCTAGTTAATATTCATTTTAGATATTGAGATATCTACTTGCAGATAATTAAACTTCTTTTAAAATACGCGTGATAGTGACAATTATCATAGCCGCTTCTTTTTAAACAGTCGACATTTGAACTCGTGTAAATTCCATAATAAATAATTTATTCAAATCACGCGTAGGGTAACAGACAATTTGTCACAACACAGGGAGCTTATCCTCATTATGTCCTAGAAAGTCGGGCTAATCCTTCTTTTATTCACATAAAAAAGTGCATTTTATGGGTCGTTCCGCATTTCCAACCGCAAAATAGTTATTTTTTTGTTTTGTTTTCCCCCGAAGGGCAAGGCAAAGGGGTCTATGCCCATACAGCCATGTCCTATGTATTTTTTCTTGATGATGATTAATGAAATGATGAAAGGTCCTCGTCCTCGTCCTCGGAGCAGACTCTTACTCCGAACCTCAAACGAATTAACTCAAAAGTCCGTATAAACTTTCCGAGTTACGAAGCGGCATGTTGGCACGAAGCGAAAATAGATAGGTACGCTTCGTTAATGAATATTCCGATATAATAACACTATCGCGAATGTTTACCTACTAACTTAATGCGATCATTAACCACAAAACACCACTTCGTATCGATTATTTGGATTACTCAATGAAGAAAGCAACCGTCCCGTTTCCGTTCCCGCCAAAACGTCGCAAAATAGTTATTCCATTTTTTACAAGTTTGACAGCCCCCCAAACATATTATCAATGTTTTTAACTAGAACAAGGAAACTACTGCATTCAGCTTTATGAGTTAGAATTCATGTTCGGATCTTACCTCTTTGGATCTGTTTTAAAATACACACCAGGTTGGATATAAGGACCTCACAGCCTGCACGACAGAAGAACATGCATACATCATACTTCCTACCAAATAAGCAGAGACTACGGAATTCCATCCTGACATACTTCTCTAGTTTCCTTCAAATTCATCAATCGTTTCGTATCGCACGCCGCGTGTTGTTTTTTTAAAGAAAAACAGGCAGTATCATTAGTAAAGGCACTTGCACACTTTATTGACATATTCGCTGTGGGGTAGATTAGATATCCACCTTTCAAAAATTCCCACGAGTACTTTCAATGTTATAACAATAGTACGTAGGAGTAACTCGGGTTAATATAACATCTATTGTACACCCATCAGGTGTCGGATTTCGATACTCATACCTTACTGCGAAAGTAATTTTCTGTATATTGTATAAAAAATCCTCCGTGGTCTAGTGGTTAGAGCATTAGGCTCACGATCTGGAGGTCCGGGTTCGATTCCCGATGAGGACATTGTCGAAATCACTTTGTGAGACTGTCCTTTGTTTGGTAAGGACTTTTCAGGTTTGAATCACCTGATTGTCTGAAAAAGTAAGATTATTCCGTGCTTCGGAGGGCACGTTAAGTCGTTGGTCCCGGCTATTAGTCGTAAAAACACCTCCACCAATCCGCAGTGAAGCAGCGTGGTGGAGTATGCTTCATACCCCCTCCGGTTGATTGAGGGGAGGCCTGTGCCCAGCAGTGGGACGTATATAGGCTGTTTATGTTTGTATAAAAAATACGTCAGCCGTGCCGTGGAGCCTTGGTAGCCCAGTTGGAAGAACGCTGGAGCCTAACTGTGAGGTCGCAGGTTCGAATCCAGCACAGGCCTAAACCTAAAAGGGTTGTTAGATAAAAATCACTTGAAATAAATTAATAACTCATTGGTGCAAGTCCGATATCGCGGATCGAACCTGCGCACCCCGTTTGTGGAGCAAACCGGTGACACACAGGACCACAGTGACTCTTCAGTAGGGAATGCAATCCCGACTCGAGATCGCAAATTCGAGATCCCGCGGGATTGGAAATATCAATCCCTCGAGATCCCAAAATTTTCGAGATCTCGTCTAGTTAATAAAAAAAAATTAAAGTTAGGATGCTGAAAACAATGAAACCTGTGGTAACAAACAAGCAGGTTTCATTAACTTCGTTTTTAAATGAAAGAAAACAAATCCCTTTATTCTTCAATATTACTAACTAAATAATTGAGTTTTCTTTGGAAATCAGCATAATCAAAACAAAAAGTGTAACTCAAGGAGATTCGCTCAATCCCGTCAATCTCGAATGGAATCTCGTCATATTATGCTTCGGGATTGATCTCGAAAAATTAGACGAGATCTATCGAGATTGGGATTGCATTACCTACTCTCCAGTATGATGATGATGATGATTTCTCCGACCGATTTCGGCCATGGCGACCACTTCGACTCCTAGTCGGCAGGACGCTGATGCGCCCGAAGATGGCTTATGTAGCCTATCCAGTATATTTTATTATTAGGTATTACTAGGTAGTAGGCTGATTTTCCAAGTCGGTATTAAACTCACAAGTCATTCGAGAAGGGGGTTAAAATGGTCACATGAAAGCAATTCATCTAAGCTCATCCAGAATACGTTTTCCTTTTATTCCAGACTATAGTCTGGAATAGTGCAATACTGGTTTGTAGGTATACTACATGAGGTACCTAATAATATTCCAAAACCAATAAGTAGGTACAATGTACCCAGAAAATTATAAGCCTAAGTACATTGATATTTCGTTGTCAAGGAAAACTTTGAACCGCAATCCTGTTATTTGCAATATTTACATTATTATTTGTTATATTTGCAAAATATGTATTGACTAACTTTTGCCCGCGGCTTCGCTAGCGGTAAATTCGCGGTAACACTGTTCCCGTTTTCTAATGTAAGTACTTACTCATTTTTAGCTTCCTACCTTGAAAACTGCGAAAAGTCCCATGGGTATAAAATTTCACTCCCTCTTTGAAGGTGTTGGGGGCAGATTTCTAAACGATTTTTTTATTAGACACAAATAGTCCGCATACCAATTTTTAGCTTTCTACCTTGAAAATTGCGAAATGCTCATACCAACTTTCACCCCCCATTTTAAGGAAGTGGGGGGTTAGAAAGAGGCAAAAAATAGCCTATGCCACTCTGCATCATTTCAACTATGTCCCAGTGGACATCACATCAATTTGTTGCTCCGGTTTGCCGTGAAAGACGGGCAAACAAACAGACAAACACATACACTTTCGCATTTATAGTGTGGATAATACCTACTATTTGTGTGTTTGCATGTAATTGTACCTTTGTGGCGTGACAAATATTTTATTTTTTAACACACTTTAATGACTTCGTGTATTTACTAATGATCAGGAAAATTTACCATAGCTCATTAAAATATAAGTGATTAACTAATTGAAAGTACAAAATATACCTTTACCTTACTTAAACTGACAAGCCTAATAAAGTAATAACGTAATTCAAAAAGTTAATTTTATAACAAAGCGAGTGAATAGTGTTGTATTCTAGAGTGAAAGACTTATTATTTTCGTAGGTAGTAAAGTAACTATTATCCCGTCAAAGGTTTAAACAAAAAATTACAAGGAAAAAGTACAAGGCGAAATTAAAACTGGCCCGTTTTTACCTGTCTACACAATAACTAGTATAGCAACCATTGTGTTTCTTATCTTTTCTGTTGATGTTCGCAAGGTTTTGACTAAGTTTTCGCTGTAGTTGCCAGATGTAAAATGTAGGTAACATTACCATTGATTTCATCCTTTTGTGCGTTAAAGCGAGTACCTGCGATAATCCGGGTGTTAAATATATGGACCTCGTAAAAGCCTGTATTTGATTGTTTTACTGTCTCTTGTGATCTTCACTACATAGTGTAAAACAAAGTCGCTTTTTCTGTCCCTATATCCATATGTACGCTTAAATCTTTAAAACTACACAACGGATTTTGATGCGGTTTTTTTAAATAGATAGAGTGATTTAAGAGGAAAGTTTATATGTATAATAACATCCATTAAATAGTGGAGAAATACTGTTATTTTTGAGGTTTTTAATGTGATATCGTAAATAATTTCATTTTTTCCTCAGCATTGCACCCGAGCTAATCCCCGGCGGGTCGCTAGTTACATATATATTTCGACTCAGTGATGTACGATTTCCGTGCCTCACTTAGCAGGATCCACAGAATACCAGCGTCGTGTCTCGCGCCGCGGCTTATGCTGAGTTCTTGCTGAGACCACCACCATTGTTGACCAGTCCATACACAAAATTACAACTTGTCTTAATGTTTACTGTCTATTTATTTGTACTCTTTTGTGTAAGTTGTATTTATTACGTGTTTTGATTGTAAGTTATGTGTTATTCCGTATTTTATATAGGTAACAACATAACTCTATACAAATCGGATCCAAAAATCAAGCAACTTTTAAATTTACAATAAAATTCAATATAAAAAAATTCTTTATGACACTTAAAATAAATATTAAAAATAAACAATTGCAATCAGTCAGATAGTACAAGGCGGCCTTATATTTGTATTTGCCTCTGCCATTACGTTATATTTTTGAATAATTGTGTACTCAAGCAACGAAGAATAATTATCACTTTTAAATTATACAGGCGCCATCTACTTTTTATTTTGGGAACGTTTCCTGGAAAATCCCTCATTTCAGGAATGAATGGATATGTCAATGGCAAAATACTGCGTGGTGCGTGAAGCAGGGCGCGTCGATAAGGGCGGATGTAAAGGGCACGGGCTCAGATCAAGGTTACGTGACACGCGGCATCCGTTAAAATTCGAACGCAATTTGAATATTATTTTTTTTTGTTTTGGTTTTCCCCGAAGGGTAAGGCAAAGGGAACTATGCCCATACAGCCATGTCTTACGTATTTTTTCTCTTGATGATTAATGAAATGATGAAGGGTGATGATGATGAAACCTAAGCCCCCACCCTCGGAGCAGACTCCTACTCCAAACCCCAAACGAATTAACTCAAAAGTCCGCATAAACTTTTGAGTTATGAAGCGGCTTGTTGGCACGAAGTGAAAATAGGTAGATACACTTTGTCCACCGAATACTCCAATATAATCACTGTCGCGAATGTTTTCCGACTATCTTAATGCGATCATTAACCACAAAACACCACTTCGTATTAATTATTTAGATTATTCAATGAAGAAAGCAACTGTCCCGTTCCCGTTTCCCGCCAAAAAGCCCACAATTTGAATATTATTGCACTACCTTTGTTTTTTATTGCTGACGTACTTTTTGGCGTGGTTTCGATGGCGTATGACCAGCGGTAGAATATCGGGAATTTGAATGTCTAGGTACAGATGTTTTTTAGAAATTGCGTGCGATAGCCCAGGTTAGAGGACGCGTGTTACATCGTAAGGTCATAGGTTCAAATCTCGGGTCAAGTTCTAAATCACTAAATATGATTTATTTTCGAATTCAATTTTAGATCATACATAATTGATATCACGTCGTGAGGAAATCCACGTACATCTTAGAAGTTGAATTGCTTTCTGTTGACATAATTATGACTCTGAACATTCCGTGAATTATCTAGAATATCTGTTATTCACAAAAATCTTACGTCATAGGAATAAAGAATGGTCGCTTCTATAAAAGGCGAGCATTCAAACGCCATAGAAAATACTTGATACAAAATACGGCAAATCAGATTAAATATTTAACATGTAATATTTACATTTATATATGTAATATTTATTGTAAACAGAAAACCACATTTACCAATAAGTAGCCATTTCTCAGGAAATCTTTATCAGTTATTCGATGTAAGTAGATATCAATTATTAAATAAACATACTATGTCGCCCTTCGGCAATATCGGCAAACTTTGCATTTATCATCACGCCTATTTCCCGTTGGGGTAGGCGGAGAGCGCAGAATTCCAATCTTGACACACCACTTTTGCTTTGTATTTTAGAACTGATATTAGGCAGCTAAATGACTCAATTGTATAACAATATTTTATGTTTATTTATTTTTTTTAAGGACGTCTAGGGCCCTGTGCCGAGGTTTCTCTTGCAGCTTCTTTTCCCCGGCTATACTGGTTGTGAGAAGCTGCAGTAGTTTTAAGCGGATGAGACGTTCGTTATGTAAAAATTGACGATTCGAAGTGTAACTATGTTACCTACTGAATAAAGATATTTTTGAATTTAAATTTGACAGAACGACGTGAGTTATTTGGGTTCACATATTAGCACCAATCGACAACACGACATAATTATATCGTCATAATCGATAAAATGATTGTGACAAAATTTTATCACGTTGCGCAAGGTCTACAGATCTCGTTTTGGCAACATTTTACATGAAAATGTTTTTTGTTGAGATCGTTTTGAGAACTTTACTAACTTCTGATGCATTAGAATCCTTTTTTTTTTATTTTTTTTTAATTAAGATGGATTTGCTCTTGACTTCGTTCTTCTACAAGAAGAAGAGATCGACGTTGGAACGAGCTTACCCAGAAAATGCCTATTCACCCGTGATTTAAAGGACCTCAGGTTATAAGAGTCAGGAAACACCGACGCCGGCAGCCCATTCCATTCCTTGGCTGTGCGCATTATGAAGGATGAAGCGAAGCGCTTGGTGCGGATTAGTGGTATGTATAACCAAGTAAGGATGGTAACCCGCCGTACGTCTGGATGTCTTCAGATGGAATGGACTTGGTGGAATGATCCTTTAACCTCCTAAGGCGGAGATTTCTGTACACAATAGTTAAACAATGGGGTTTGGATTTTAAAAGGACATTCGGCCTTACGACGTCAAGTTGGTGGACCCTCAATGTGCACACACCTTAGTAACTAGACCCCGCGAGTAGCCACAGTATTTGTAGAAACCGGAAACGAAGGGTGAGGCTGTTATCATTTTTTTTTATATAGGGATATATTTATTATACTGTCTACTGTATTCGCGATTTACAGCATCGATAAGTTTTGCATGGCAACCAGTGATGTGCTGGGGGGTTAAAATAGCCACATCGCAGCAATTCATCTAAGAAAGCAATATTGCAATTTGACATTTGCGCATATAAAAGTAAGTGCGAAATGCAAACAAATGTCAAATTGCAATATTGCTTTCTTAGATGAATTGCTTCGATGTGCCCATTTTAACCCCCCAGATGTGCAGTTCCCGGGAATGTCCCTGTTGTAAAAGTCGTTAAGAGTAAAAAACCTGGCTGTTTTTTTTGAAATTGTTCTTTATTTTATTTAAAAAGTCTCGAAGGGGGGAGGTGCTTCTTTCTTGTACTTACCTGTCTAAAAATACGTAATAAAAACTTTTGCGCCTTTCCACTGTGGGGGTGTTCCTACCTGCCACATCACTAATGATAAGTACAAGTCTACAATACAGTCATCAGTCAAGTAGCTTAAGTTTAAGTCGCTTAGGTTTGCAAATAGCATTTTTTTTTTGGTATTTCCCCTTCTTTCTGAGCGGGATTACCCTATTTGGGTAAAAGTTACAGGATGCATTTCTAGAAACCCTTAAATTAACTGATTATGACCCAACATTGACAAGAAACAAACTCAAACATAAAAGTCTAAAAATCCGTAAGTACATAGAAATATTATGGGAATTGCGTATCATCTGCGGTGTTGAGTGATAGAGTGAGAAACAGTGTGATAAGAGAAACATGTGATGTGAAAGACGATATAGTGACTACGATTGAGAAGGGAATGTTGTTGGTTTGGACACGTAGAGCGGATGAAGGATAATAGGAATACGAAAGCGGTATATAAAGCCAAGGATGGTAGGGCTGGCAGAGGAAGAGCTAGGACGTAAACTGACCAAATTGCAGATGTCCTTAGAAAAGGTAAAGTACGATCTACTCTGAACCGGCGTGCGTGTATGAAACGATTGATGAATGTGGAGGAAGCAAGAGAAGTGTGTCAGGATCGAAGCAAATGGAATTCCATAGTCTCCGCTAACCCCGGTGGGAAATAGGCGTGAGTTTATATAGTAGGTACCTATTATCGTACTAAGAAATAACAGCGTGAATACAGAGTTATTCTAAGTAGGTACTAAAGAGACTGAGAGAAACAAGACTTAAATTCCATTTTTATTGTTCCGAGTTTTACGTGAATACTTTTATACATTCCCATATGTTTGATTGCACCGCGCGTAACGCCTCGCGATATTTGCCGATACAAGAGGTCTAAGCTTTCCACATGAGCCATTTTAAAGTCTTAATAAATAGGTAGTTATGACCAATCATATTTTATACGATAATACAATAAGTCATAATTTATAGGTAAGTGGGTTAAAATTGATAAGTATAAAGAATTGAGAATTACGTGGCGGCTTGATAAGATATCGATACGAATATGCCTAATCTTCGCTGGATATTTCTATGTGAAACTACCTTACCTACATAAACAGCCTATATGCGTCCCACTGCTGGGCACAGCCCTCCCCTGAATCAACCGGAGGGGGTATGGAGCATACTCCACCACGCTGCTCCAATGCGGGTTAGTGGAGGTGTTTTTACGGCTAATAGCCTAGACCAACGGCTTAACGTGCCCTCCAAAGCACGGAATCATCTTACTTTTTCTGACAATCAAGTGATTCAAGCCTGAAAAGTCCTTACCAAACAAAGGACAGTCTCATAAAGTGATTTTGACAATGTTTCCATCGGGAATCGAACCCGGACCTCCAGATCGTGAGCCTAACGCTCTAACCACTAGACCACGGAGGCTGTGAAACTACCTTAGTTACATTATATCTAAAGCTTTTCCAGCAATGCACGAAAATATTAACACACACATCATCATCATCACCAGCCCATTAACGTCCCCACTGCTGGGGCACGGGCCTTCCCTATGGATGGATAGGGAGATCGGGCCTTAAATCACCACGCGGGCCCAGTGCGGATTGGTGGTTATTAACGACTGCTAATGCAGCCGGGACCAACGACTGAACGTGCCTTCCGAAGCACGGAGGAGCTCGAGATGAAAACTTTTTTTTCTGTGGTCACCCATCCTATGACCAGTGTTCCTCCGGTTAGGGTTAATAACAGAAATAATTCGGTTATTAACCGAAATAAATATGTGTTAACAGTACAGGCGTATACCGAAACATTTCGGTATTCTTTATCAAGGGGGTTATTGCGAACACTGTTAACAGAAATTAAAGGTTAACAGGAATGATAGGTTAACCGCTTTACAAACGGTTATTTTTGCATGTTGCCATTCCGTCGTGCGAAATGAATGCTGGCAACGCTGCGCCAAGCAACCTGCAGGCACTTGTCGGCGTCGTTTAATCGTTCCACGCGCTTTGTTTTTTACTATTTCGACGTTTACTTTTTAACCAGCGACGCTACGCGGAAAGGTCGTAACGTAGTTGCAGAACGCATGATCCGATTTGGTTACGTTTTTTTTTGTTTGATAGGTGATAATTACGAGAAGATTTGTAGACATGACGGAAGGATCCAGGGTCTGATGATGACCAGGTTATATTATATTATTATATATACTCGACAAAAAAATTACGCAAGATCGCCGAGTTTGAGTTTGTTTGACTTGTCTTGATGACCCTATTGACCCTAGGTGGTTGTTGGTGGTTGATACTCAGGGTGTGATGATAACCAGGTGGTTATAAGGATAGGAGCTCGATATTAAAATAACGCTAGACCTCCGAGTTTGGGCTTGTTTGATTTGTCTTGATGAGCCTTCTAGCTATACTTGGCTTTGGTGGTTGGTATTCAGCGTCTGATGATGACCAGGTGGTCATAAGTTAGGAAATCGATATTAAAATAACGCGTAACCTTCGAGTTTGGGCTTGTTTGAATTGTCTTGATGAGAACTTTATTGGTGGTTGGTATTTAGGATTGGATGATAACCAAAAGGAAGTTTGGGTTTGTTTGATTTGTCTTGATGAGAACTCTGACTCTAGGTGGTTGTTGCTGGTTGATACTCAGGGTGTGATGATGACCAGGTGGTCATTTGTATTGTCAACTTAGAAACTCGATGTTAAAATAATTTGCCTTGACGAGCATTCTAGCTCTGGTTAGTATTCAAGATCTGATGGTAACCAGATGGTTATAGGAACTCCATTTTAAAATGACGCAAGATGTGGTTACTAGTATGAAGTCGGAAGGTAGTCGTCATGGAATCTAGACAATATAATAACGCTCTCTAACTCACTTGTTTGAGTGATCTTGAATATTACTCTGATCTGAGATGGAATTGGGATGCATCTTAATATGTAGCCATAGGATGAAGTCCGTATCGCATGGTTTAGGCGTATGGTACGTTACGGTTTTGTATGATGCGTATATTAATTTAAAGACTTGAATCGAGTCTATTTTTTTGTCGAGGAATCGACTGGATTCGACTAGAATCGATTAAAATGGACTGGATTTGACAAGCACCTAGAATCGTCACAATCAGCTTGAATGGACTTAAACTGACACAAATGACTTGAATCCACTCCACTAGACTGGATTCCACAAAATCGCCTGGAAACGACTAAAATCGACAGTTTTTTATTAATAATATAGGCTCACGTTTGAAAACCGCGTCATTCTCACCTGGTGGTATGGGACGATGTGGTCTAGGGTGAATCACGCTTACCTAGTAAATGCCTATTCACCCTAGCCTTGATGAATGCCAAATTATAACGAGTTGGAAATGCAGACAACAGTTCCAGTCCTTTGCTATTCGCATCAAAAAGGAAGAGGCAAAACGTTTAGTGCGGATTGGTGGTATATCAACAACATGAAATGTCTGCCGACGACTAGTTGTTCGAAGATGGAATAGTGTGGGTGGAATTAACTCATGAAGTTCCTGCACACACTGAACCGCACACCGAAGTGTATCCTATAAAAAACCGCTACCCTTCGTCTGTGTTTTAGACTTTGGAGTCGAGTCTTCACTAACGACTCATTGTCTACGAGCTTTAATGCTCAACGCTCCACCAAGTCGAGAGCGGCCAACCGAGAGCTGGCAGAGCCTTGCCAAAGGTGACAGCAGTACTCCATACTACAACGAACCTGTGCTGTGTATAGATCGAGCAACTGCTCTGAGGGAAAATATCATCTGACTTTAGAAAGGATGTCTGATTTTTGGCTGCAATTTTGTTATAGACTCGGTGTAGCAGCCGAAGTTTAGGTTGGCAATTAGGTCCGTACCATAGAGCTCGAGATAGTTGGTAATTGACGTGGATATTAGTGATGGTGTAACGAATGTAAATTTTTAGACATTCGCGAATGCGTATACGAATATCTGCAAAAAATATTCGCGAATGCTAATATTCGTTACATCACTAATGGGTACACTCCGGAACATTGGAGCCAGATTCGTTTCGCGGTGAACAGACATGCCTGGGTTTTGGAAGCGTTGAATTCGACCAAGTTGTTGTCACCCCGTTCTGAGACGGACTTAAGGGTCAAATTCACACGATTCATAAGATTCTGATAACAAGTTCTGATAACGCTGACATTCCTGGTGCTTGTTCTCCGTCACTGTGCTATCGTCTGCATACCCATAGGACATAAATCAGCAGATAATTGATCTGGAGCAGGAAGATAGTGGGAGAGAGAACAGATCCCTGAGGGACTCCGGCACTAATACCATGTAAATCAGACGAGCACCCATCGACGACTTCCCAAATCCGTCTATTCCTCCGGAAGTCAGATATCCAATTACACAGGCTAGAAGGGATCCCATATGCCGGAAGCTTTCCAATAAGCCTATGGCTATATTTCCAATAAGACTCTCCCAAACCCTATCAAAAACCTTTGTGATATCAAAGGACACGGCAAGAGCCTCGCAAGTGTGTAGCGTACACAAGAATTCGCCAGTTGACCTATTACGGCGGAAACCAAATTGGCGGTCACTAAATAGATCGTTGGTGAAGGTACGCTAGAAGGGAATTGTTCAAGTTCGCTGAAATGGGGCGGTAGTTAGCAGGGTCGGCACGGCACGACTACCTTTTTTGGACACAAGCTGCACATAGGCAAGCTTACATGGGTTCGGGACTAGTCCTGAACCCAAAGAGAGCCGGTAGAGCCGTGTCAGTACTGGAGACGACTCAAGTGCACAGTTCTGCTGTACGATTGCTGGAATACCATCTGGACCACGGAACTCATTCACGTCTAGAATGTGAAGCATTTTTAGGACCTCATGTTGCCGGATACAGATCTCTGCCATTCTTCTTCTTCTTGTAGTTTCGATGGCATTCAAATTTTTTTCAGCCCAGTATTGCCATTGCCAGATCACAAGGAGGTACACTAGGTGGAATATTGTTCTCAGCATCTAGACGAGAGTCGCAGGTGAGGAGATAAATAAATTTGCCTTCTCGTGCGCGGTATAGGTCAGCGATCCATCAGGTTTCAGCAATGGCGGCAACAACAGACGGCAGAAATTAGCTAGATAAATACCAGTTGGGTACTTAGCCAGTTTCGCACCGATTTGGCCTACTTATATGGTCGAAACGAGCTCCGCGTATTGTCCTCTTGCAAGACTTGGCGGCGTTATTCGGAGTTTTCTTCAGAGTTAGGAGCTTTGCAGGTATATTCTTCACCCCACACCCGGTATGCGGGTCTGCGCAGCTCGACGGGTCTTCTGAAGAAAAGCATACCTCACTCCAAGGATAGGACGCGAAGAAGTGCCGCATCTCATCCCAGTCTGCTAACTTGTATCGTCATATTCGCCTGGATTCTCTGCGGTTAAGATCAGATGGGGGATAGACAGATAGAGATCTCACCAAACAATGGCCGGAAGTTCCTAAAGGAAAGTCACTGATACTTGATATCGGTCCGGATCAGTTGTCGGCAGAAGGTCCAAGCAGTTGGCGGTATGGTTGGCAACGTCAGGTACCCTTGCAGCGCAATTTACCAGCTGTGAGAAACTTAGTGACAAGGCAAAAGCCTGCACCTCTTTGTCAGCATGGTCGGTCTGCTGGAACGGGTACAAACACTCTTGATGGCAGGCGTTGAAGTCCCCCAGAAGAAAAAGTTGCGTTGAGGGATACTATATTCCGCATTACCAACTCCACTTTGCCAACTCCGATGTGTCATTAAGGTAGGTGAATAACCTGGAATCCAGTCGAGTGAAGTGGAATCTAGCCATCCTTATCGATTTCAATCAATTTTGTAAATTTTACTCGAATCCAGACGATTTTAGCCGATTTTTAACGATTCCATTCAATTTTGTCGAATATAGCCGATTCTTCAAAAACGCTTGTTTCCCGTTTATACCCATCTTTCTCTTTCCAGGTGAGTTTGTTTTAATATTTTACTCTTCGTTAGTAATAACCTATAAAACCGAGGTTAACCCTTGATATGTGTTAACAGGTTTCAATAGGTTAACAGATTAACGTGTTACCGTAATAAAAGGATACCGATTGAATCTGTTAACCTTTTATATCGGTTAACTTTTTAAATGGGTTTTCCGAACACTGCCTATGACCGGCCTTTGCGAAAGTCGCTTAACTTCAACAATCGCAGGCCGAGCGCGTTAACCGCTGCGCCACCGAGCTCCTCCGTTAACACACACATACCTAATAGTAGAGTAGAAAGAGTAGAGTCGGTAAAGGCCTAGGTGTACATTCTGCGATCAAATCTCGGATGTTTTAAAGAAAAGCCAGGTCAAGAGTACTATAAACCGGCGAGCATGAAGACTTTGATGAGAGTGGAAGAAGCGAAAGTGTTGTATCAGGTACGTAGTAAATGGTCTCTTCCGTGGTCTCTGCCTATCCTCGTGGTCTTCACTATAAGGCGAAGATTTATATTATTATGTTAACCGGGATAATGGCCCCGATTCCTGCAGACACCGCCTAATTTTACTTTAAGTTATACCTGTCATTTTCTTATCCACCGAAAAGGAAAGACACAATTGACAGCTCTTAATTTTAGGAAGAATGAGTAAATTAATGAATGACCCGGACGAATCAAAAAGGTATCTCGCTGGTATGCAAACCGTTTGACGTTTGACGTGTGCTGTGAACATATTTCTGTCGGGTTATTAGCTAATGCAAAATTTTTATAGGGTTGTTTTAGATTTGTGCTTAAAATTGACGTTCCATAAATTTTATGCTTGTCGATTACCCGTCCCTTTCCTTTTTGGCGGATAAGAAAATGACAGGTATAACTTAAAATAAAATTATATGGTGTTTACAGGAATTAGCACCAATGTGTTTTTTATTGTATTGTAAGTAAGGGGCAAGTCACAGGGACTGTAACCTGGAACCTAAAAAAAGGCAGCAGTAACTGTCAGTACTATTCAGAGGCGGAGGACTAGTATCCTAGTATGGCTTTGTAATAGACTACTCTGGGCGCCATACCACTTGCGTCAGACAGAGTACTGAGGGGCGGAGGGCAAGAGGGAAATCACTGCCCTATTTTTCCCTAAAAAAGTAGCATGGAAAATGCTACACCGACAAGAGCGTGGCTCTTAAATTGATGATGTACTTAGGTACCTACTTATTGTAGGAACGGCCCTGAAGCGTCTTTACAACGTTTTTTTTTTTTTTACGTGACTTATTGTAGATTTGCCGCAGATGGCATTAACTACTTGGCCGGACAAATGGGGAGCGCTGAAGGCTCTCACCCGGTACAACGTTTAAGACAACAGGCCTGAGGGTGCCCAGTTGGGCGCGAACCTCGGCTCAGGGCGTCGTCTGAGAGGAAAAATATTTGAAAGAATTAATCGACCCTAGTGGGTCGATAGCGATAAGCGCTGAATGAGGGAAATCGTCGACCACGCCGGCGGGGTCGGTATCGGGGACCTGAAGTGTTTGGTGTCGCGAGCTGATTGGCTGCCTCTATGGCTAGAGTAATCGGGTATCTTTACAACGGACGGTATGTATACCTTCCTTAAACAAAAGCTAAGGGTAACTCCGGGTTCAAAAACAAAGTTTTTGAAACAATAACACAATATTATTACTTGCAAAACGAATGAAAAAGTCTATTCACAAACTTCTTTTGACTATTTCGAACTTTTTTTTACAATGCCGCCTAACAGATGGACCCAACTGTAATTATTATTTGTAAGTTAGTACCTGCGCAGCTACCTACCATTATTCTAAGATGTGAAGTAAAGTGAAAAATGTGAAGTGTTTCTACCTTTTATCTTTATAATAAGAAGACCTTTCAAAATTTATAATTGTATGACCGTAGAACTATTATTTATTCTGTGGTTCTTCTTCTATCGTGTGGGTTGTGAGGTGAATTACCAAACCCATCAACCCTGGTGTCAGGGTTATTATTGAGACGCCGTAGGCCCCTGACATGACTCATGTAACGACTACGTACTTACATCAGTAAGTAATAACCGGGACCAACGGCTTAACGTGCCTTCCGAAGCACGGATCTTTTTACTTTTTGGACAGCCTGTAATGTCCTAACCAAACTAGGGATCACAATGTGATTTATGTGATTTGTCCCCACCGGGATTCGAACCCGGGACCTCCGGATCGTGAGCACAACGCTCAACCACTGGACCACGGAGGCCGTTATTCTGTGGTATAAATCTGAGTCTGCTAGAACCAGCACTAAAATGAAAAACGTGGTCGAAATATCTTTGCAACCAGCGCAAAAATTAAAAAAAAAAAAACGTTTTACATAGCAACGAAAAAGAAGGTCCGAGTGCCGACACCATTATAACAATGGGCGTGAGTTTACGTATCTATAATATACTAGTTTTGCCCGCGGCTTTGCTCGTGTTAAATTCGGGATAACACGGTTTTCCTTTCCTTATTCCCTTACCTATTTTTATCTTACCTTGAAAACTGCGAAAAGTCCCATAATAACTTTACACTCCCTCTCTAAAGGGTAGGATTGCCAAAAATAAAATGACGCACGACGTTTTCGTTACTTACGTATTTGTAAGTAACTATTGTCCAATACCAATTTTTAGCTTTCTACCATGAAAATTGCGGAAGTGTGTGTGGGGGAGGGGGGGTTAGAAAGAGATAAAAATAGCGTATGACACTCTCCGTCCCCTCAACTATCTCCACTTTAAAAATCATGTCAATTCGTAGCTCCGTTTTGCAGTAAAAGACGGACGAACAAGCCGACAGGCACACAAGCATATTCCCATTTATAATATTAGTATGGATTTTTGTAATATTCGTGTTGTTAGGCTGAATAGTTCGTTGACAGTTATAAGACATTTTTCTATAAATGGCAACACAAGAATGGGGTTGTCAAATCGGACGGATTGATACACGCTCTCTTGCGTTGGGGACCTTGTCGACATCGGACGTGTTTACCAAGTTAAGTGTTATTTTCTTGATACCAGAATAAATAAGTGTGATTACTGTTCTTCCGTATTTTTCTACAGTGTGTATTTATTTTTCAACTATAAAACGGTTGTAACTTTAAGCATTTAAGATACTTATCTTTTTGCCGATACACCGTATTGTCTAATATGAGAATAAATAAACATATAAATTAATAAGCCTACAAAATACAAAAAATAATTTACGTAACATTCTAAGTCAGTACTATTTAGAGTCGTAGTACGGCTTTGAAATAGACTAATCTGGGCGCCATCCCAATCGCGTCAGACAGAGTACTGCGGGGCGGAAGGCAAGAGGGAAACCACTGCCATATTTTTCCCTTTAAAAGTATCATGGAGAATGCTATACCGATAAGAACGTGGTCCTTAAATTAGAGATGAACATATTAAGTATTCCTTTTACATCAAATCAAATCAAATCAAATATACGTTATTGCACACAACATACACAACCAATTTACACAAATGGATGATAGATACAGTACAAACTGGCGGCCAACCAGTGGAAAGGAAACATTTATTACAATTTGGTGCGGGACGGTGCAACATCGTACATATGAGACTTAAACATAGATAACTATAAACCTCTGCTTACCCCTACAAGGAAATATGCGTGATGCTTTGTAGGTATGATATGTTAGGAGTCTAAGACCCATTCATTCTTGAGATTCATTTCGTCCCCAATATCGTATGAAACGTAAATAAATGGAATTTCTATTCTATTCTATAAGTAAGTCAATGCAACTGATGACAATCCTTAGTTAGACCCTTTTGTTCTGACGCCATACAGAACAAACATTTAACATGTCTACAACTGACCACTTGTGTACCTACACCGAAGGGATTGCAGAATATTACATCATTACAAGCAGATAGGACACTTCATTGATGTCTCTGGGTAGCGGTTGTACCTACACATACTCATCAACACTGTACGGTCACGAGCATTAATATGTATACACTTTGTTACCATGTCACATTAACTTTTTTGACAAATTGAACTGTAAGTCTCACTAAATGTCAAATATGTTAGTGCGACAGAGTCCTAAAGTGGGTACATTATATTGCTCATGACTGTACCTATTGTAGCCACGATTTTGATAGGTATTTATATACAGTCATGTGCCGTTCCCGAGAATGTTCCCACTTTGGCAATGTTCCCGGCAGTAAAAAGGCGGAAAACTTATGCAAAAAAAGCTTTATTACATAACCTTTAGGCAGATACATTGCGGAGTGTGTGATCACGAATATTTTGCAGTTTCATATTAGCTACGTAATGAACATCAAATAGTCGTTGTAATTTACAATTGTAAGTTTTATTAAACAGGCCCCAGACCCTACAGTACAACATTATGCCGCTGCTTTTTTCTGCCGCGCGGCGAAAACCTCGTAGTGCGCGCCTGGCTTTAATATTAAAAAGGTGGGAAATTCACAGGTTTTACGTTTGCTTAAGTTATCATAATTATCTCTTATCTTTTAAAAAGGACGTAACATTTGGCACAATAATCCAATTAAGCATTTTGATTAAACTACGGAATTACTCATACGTAATATTATCTAGTAACTAGGTATTCAATCTTATCATTTAAATTATAAATGTTGAGGCCTGTAGTAGCAGAAGGTGTGACTCGAATTTTAAGGCGGAAAGTTCCAGTCTATTCTAATATTTTGTATTTCAGATAGAATAAAATAAAATATTATGGAATATATTATATTGGTATATATTTTTGTTATATACGAATATAACGATATTCCATTATAAATTTTATTTATAGCATTAGAGATACAAATATATACCATCATCATCAGCCCACTAACGTACCCACTGCTGGGGCACGGGCCTTCCCTATCATGGAAAGGGGGATCGGGTCTGAAACCATCACGCGGGCCCAGTGCGGATTGATGGTTATTAACGACTGCTAATGCAGCCGGGACCAACGGCTTAACGTGCCTTCCGAAGCACGGAGTAGCTCGAGATGATTTTTTTTTTGTGGTCACCCATCCTATGACCGGCCTTTGCTAAAGTTGCAAAGGAATTGTATTCACAGTTTCTCAAAGTTGAAACTTTGAGAAAGTTGAAACTTTGAGAAACTGTGAATACTTTAGTATTAATGTGAGACCTAAAACTGTCTATTAATGTTTAGAATATTTACAGCTAGCAATCTGTCTAAGTATCTAAACAGTTCAAAGAGTCTTGTGGCATATTAAAAATTGAAGAAAATATCTTCTTGGAAAATGTATAATTCGTTTACAGCTCGGACACTTCAAACAAAAATTTTGTTCTTACCATGTGCCGCCTTACGCTGTGCGTGCGAGCGGGACCGAAAGTCTATGCGCGCTCCCTTACACCTTGGCTTGTGGACTAATTAGAATAAAGTGGCCTCTGTTCGGGGGTGAGGTAAGTAAAACTCGCTCTAATTTCGTATTGATACGAGGCGGTCCCTTCAAAGTGGAGTGTCCCTTCTACACGTAGCATTACTAATTATTCTATGACATATATGCAGAGGTGACACCGCTAGCGTTCCGGGTTGCGCAGTGAGATTTTCTTTGAAAGATTTGTTTTCATGATTTTTTTCCTCTTCAACAATTCGATCCAAAAAGGTATCCAAATGCGCAACTTCTGTTAAAATATTGCGCCACCGAGTTTTCGTATGGCGTATATATACACTATTAAAAATTCACCTAACTATATTTAGTTACCTACATCAAAAACTTTCTCAAATAACTTTCCAACAGCATATCTTCGCGAACAAACTATAAGACTATTTATTAATAGCGAATTCGCCTGGTGATACAAATGCGCCTACATTTCGTTGATTTCCGACACTGTAGGCGGGAACACTGTGCCAACTAGGCCAAAATGTCTCCAATTCCCGCTACTAAAGTACCTAACACATCACTCGCTTCATCATCCATTGCAACATTAGTATTAACAACTTGATTTGAAACTAGTTTTGGAACGGCGTTGGAACGAAAACCAAGATTATTATCGTAATAAAAATTTTCGCCGCATTTTTCTAATTTTAGCTGAGTCCATTGTTGTGTCTGTTTAGTTGTGCAACGGTAGTTAAATGTTTCCTCGTATTCGTATAGAAAATAGGCCAGACAGCTAATTGTTTCGTAATAGACGACGTCTATATTACACAGTCTGAGGTAAAGAAGCCGGAAATATAACATAGGCCCACCACTATTAGGGTACTCATAGCCATAAGTATCCACGCTTCACCGAGCTTTTTGTCGTGGTTGTTCTGTCGTGTGGGTTGTGAGGTGGAGTACCAACCTCATCAACCCTGGTGTCAGAGTTACTATTGAGCCGCCAAAGCCCCCTGACATGGCTCATGTAACGACTATTTACATCAGTAAGTAGTAACCGGGACCAACGGCTTAACGTGCCTTCCGAAGCACGGATCATCTTACTTTCGGACAATCTGGTGATCAGCCAGTAATGTCCTAACCAAACTAGGGACTACAAAGTAATTTTTGTGATATGTCCCCATTGGGAATCGAACCCGGGACCTCCGGATCGTGAGCCCAGCGCTCAACCACTGGATCACGGAAGTCGTTAAGTGGCGAGTGGTGGTAAGTGGTGAGCTTTGCTCTTTCTGCTGTGTGTCTATCTATAGTTTATAATTTTGTCTCAGTATAGTTATCATCGAAATGTGATTTTTCAAAAAGGAAATGATTACATGAATAATTATGTGCTTTATAAATAAATAAATAAATAAAAGGAGCTTATGTAGTTTTTCAATAAAAGGTCTTCTTCTCATCGTGTGGGTTGTGAGGTGGAATACCAACCTTACCAACCCCGGTGTCAGGGTTCTTATTGACCCCACCTTGAAGCAGCGGAGAGGGAGCGGGAAGACTGTCGACTCGCTCCCGATTCGCCGCAGGCGACCGGGATGGCGGCGACGGGCGTACTTGGTCGCAATCGACCAAGCGCCGCCTTGACGGGGACCTGTGGACGGTGGTCGGGGGACCGCCGTCCACAACATAGGTCCCGTGCTGTAGGGCTCCCCAAGTGTTCCGGGTAGCCCTCGGCGGAGGGGGAGGCGCTTGACGCGCTCCCATGGGCGCTGGGCCCCAAAGGGCATCCGCCGGCGGGGACGCGGTTGTGTGCAATTGCGTTCCCGTATCCCCGCCACAGGGCGGCAAGGAAGAACACCGTTGGGTTTTAGTGGGTATACCGGGTGGCGACACCCGGGGAGTCCCACATAACCACGTCGCCCCCCCGGGCATTGCATGCAATACATCCGGGCAATGCATTTCCCAACGTTAAGAAAAAAAGTTTAAGTATTATTGACCCGCCATTGGCCGCTGAAATGGCTCACTATAAGGTGAAGATACATACCTACATTGCGAAGCATGTGCTGCGCACGCAATGCGCTGCGTGTGCCTTCATATCTTCATATCGTAGGTAGTAAGGTGTGCGGAAAACACGTGACTTGCAATGTGCTTCCACCTTAAAGCACATGACGTGATGAAAAATCGACTGAACAATAGGTTTAATAATTTTTCAATAATATCCAATTACTTTTTTGATCTAATACTTCGAATTCCGTTGCGGTCAAAATGCTTACACATTTCCGATTTACCTATTGGTATTTCTACTTACTTAGTTATGTAAGCAGGTATTTTATTTATTCGTAAATTATGCCTGGTAGACTAAATTTTCTTTTGTTTTACTCCATATTGAATTACACCTTAACAACAAATATTTGTTTGTACACACACATAGTTGATTTACTTACACTAGTATTGTTGTAGGCAAATATTTTTAGAAAAGTATGAGGGTTATATAAAACACATAATATGTTAAATATACATATACTACGAGTGCGGCGAAGGAAAATATCGTGAGGAAACCCACATTCCCGAGAAATGTATTTCAGAGGTATGTGACCTAACCTCGTATTAAGGCTGGTTTTCCGTTCGCGGGTTGGAAGGTCTGACATTCAGTCGCTTCTATAAACAACCGGACCTGTCAAATCTTCAGGTTAACGGGATAACGGTAGGGAGATGATGGTAAGATACTACGAGTGTAATATCACATACGAAGACACCTTATTGGGATGCCTTATGAGCTGAGGAGCTCGGCGGCGCAGCGGTTAACGCGCTCGGTCTGCGATTGTTGAAGTAAAGCAACTTTCGCAAAGGCCGGTCATAGGTTGAGTGACCACAAAAAAAAGTTTTCATCTCGAAGCTCCTCCATGCTTCGGAAGGCACGTTAAGTCGTTGGTCCCGGCTGCATTAGCAGTCGTTAATAACCACCAATCCGCACTGGGCCCGCGTGGTGGTTTAAGGCCCGATCTCCCTATGCATCCATAGGGAAGGCCCGTGTTCCAGCAGTGGGGACGTTAATGGACTGATGATGATGATGATGAGCAGAGGCGCAAACGATTTCGAAAAGCAAGTTTTTTTGACGTGACTTATTGTAAATTTGCCGCATACGGCATAACTACTTCGCCGGACAAATGTAGAACGCTGAGTGACAGTGACAGTCTTCTAGCTTCTTCTATCGTGTGGGTTAAGAGGTGGACTACCAACCTCAGCAACCCTGGTGTCAGAGTTATTATCGAGCCACCAAAGGCCCCTGACATAGCTCATTTAACGACCACGTACTTATATCAGTAAATAGTAGCCGGGACCAACGGCTTAACGTGTACTACGAAGCACGGATCATCTTACTTTCGGGCAATGAGATGATCAGCATTGTCCTAATCAAACTAGGGATCACAAGGTAATTGAACAACACCCTGTCTCCAGATGGAAACATAAATAGTCTATAACTCCCACTGCAGACCACAAGCCTCCTCTCAATCATACTCCACCACGCTGCTCCACTGCGACCATAACAGTGACACGGAGTAACGGCCTCCGTGGTCCAGTGATTGAGCGTTGTGCTCACGATCCGGAGGTCCCGGGTTCGAATCCAGGTATGGACAAATCACAAAAATCACTAATCCCTAGTTTGGTTGGGACATTACAGGCTGATCACCTGATTGTCCAAAAGTAAGATGATCCGTGCTTCGCAAGGCACGTTAAGCCGTTGGTCCCGGTAATTACTTACTGATGCAAGGACGTAGTCGTTACATGAGTCATGTTTCCTCTCAGACGACGCCCTGAGCCGAGGTTCGCGCCCAACTGGGCACCCTCAGGCCTGTTGTCTTAAACGTTGTACCGGGTGAGAGCCTTCAGCGCTCCCCATTTGTCCGGCCAAGTAGTTAATGCCATCTGCGGCAAATCTACAATAAGTCACGTCAAAAAAAAAAACATGAGTCATGTCAGGGGCCTATGGCGGCGCAATAATAACCCTGACACCAGGGTTGACGAGGTTGGTAATCCAACTCACAACCCACATGATCGAAGTGACCGGAGGGATAACTAAATATAAATATCTTTCATAGAATCAGAGGCAGACACGAAAAAAATATGTAACAAGCTTAAGCAAATAAGTGGACTATTAAGATTCATACGCCGGGCAGTGTTCTGGTTATAATCTTAATTAGCCGGTCACGCTGTATTACTGCCAGTAATGATAACTCAGACGTTTGGGCGCTTTGCTGCCTCGTTGGGTTTCCGTGGCGTGGCGCCGCCAAGAAGGTTCGTCTTGTACTCACTGATATGCTATAACATCATAGCATCGTCATGGGCTTCTCACGTTTTGTTTCAGAACTTTCAGACGATCCATGACTATCATTATCAAATTAGATGACTTTTATGCCATAGTGCGAAAGAGGGTGGCCTCGCTGTGGCATAGGATGTGGAGAAATGATAATATTAATTCTTGATTGTATTCCACACTACATTTGTGTTTTTTTTTATTGTTACGTAAATTTTATTAATGATTTTTAATTTTAATTTCTTGTTTATAATTTTTATGTATTTGTACTTTTATTTTTTATCAATTTTTGTACTTATTTAGTGTTTATTATTATTATTTATTTTTTCTATGAACGTTATTATGGTCTGAAAATAAATTATTTGAATTTGAATTATCGAGAAGTAATGCACCTTCTTTACCCGACTGCGGCGAAGCAAGGAGGGTTGTGTTTGACTGCTATACAGGGTGTTAGTGACATCGTTACGAATACCGAGGGGGATGATTCAGACATGATTCTGAGTTAATAACAAGTGGAATTTTCCGTAGCAAAAATTCATGTATTTTCTCTTTAAATTATTTTCAATTCTATACTTTTGCGATGGAAAATTCCACTTCCTCAAAGTTTTCGTTACGATGTGTGTATGTAAGTCTGTTCCCTCCTAACTCGAGCGAGATGTGTGGTAACGTAAGCTCCCAACTATATTCCAATTGGGTATTCAGAGGTACATCCATCACAATATGACCTAAGTACCCACACTTCACCGGGCTTCCTCTTAGACCAAGGCGATAGGTGATGAGCCTTATCGCCGTATGTAATGACCGAGCCAACTATACAAGTGAAAACGGTGCTTAAAGTTAAAATTAACATTTATAAATAAAAAATAAATTAGTTGCAATGAATTGAATGAAAACAATTCATCAATTAATTCATTAATAAATTGTTTTAAGTTTACGCGGTTACGGTGGTGGGCGCGGTATATCGGGAGTCTCATATCCCTGCTTTAAACGCGGTAAGAACCCGTTATAATTAACTAAAATTTATAAAAAAACATAAAAACCAGAGCCTTATTCTTCTTGCGCGTGGGTTGAGATCAATGACCGATCTGATCAACTCTGGTTAGCGTTTATTTATGTAAATAGCAACCGGAACCAACTGCTTAACGTGCCCTCCAAAGCACATAGACCATGTTACTCAAAAACACCCTTAAGACACACAATTTTACAGCCTTATTACGAAACGAAGACAAAAGGTAATACCATTTTTTTTTATAGTCCGCGCTACGAAAGAAGTCCACGGATTGTAATGAAACGAATTGTTGGCTATTATAATGGTCACGTAAATTATACTTCTTATTAGGTACTTCTTTCTAACATCCATAGCTTTAACAGGTCAACAAGCCTGCACAAGAGAGTGCGCCGGCGCACGCGATATTGTAATATCGAACGTCAAGAACCGCCCTTTGGAACACGTTCGTTATTTGAAATTTATTTTCGCGCACTGGTACTAGACCGCACACGGCGCCTTTTATTTTTTTAATTTCTAAGCAAAGGTCACAACGGCCAACGGAATGCGAAATAACTTCCTCGTTTTAATTATTAGAAAAAAGTATGAAATATTCCACGGAATTGTATTTGCATTTCGATATAACCAATAATGTGAATTACAAATTCCTTCATTAGGTACTTATATTCGTATGGTGTTTATTAGGTACACAATGAACCTCTGCTAATAGGAGTAATAGTAAAAACAATTTTCAAACCTCCGAAACCACCACCGAAAAAAGAGCGTAGTCCCATGTGAAAGGAAAATTCTTCGTTAGAAAGCAATATTGCTATTTGATATTTGCGCATACAAAAATTAAGTGCGCAATGCACACAAATGACGAATAGCAATATTGCTTTTTTAGACAAATTGCTTCGATGTAGCATTATTGGCCTTGGGTAAGAGATTGAATGTGTCAAGGTTAGTTCGCTATCCAGTTTTTTGTTTGTTGGAATCTGCGCATATAAAAGTAAGTGCGCTATGCACACAATATTGCTTTTTAGATGAATTCATTTTATGTGGCCTTTTTAGCTCTACAGATCTCCTTTCTCTTGCTCAATATGTACACGTGCATATTGAATTGTATAACTATGTATCACCTGTATTTGTCGACAAATATATTACACCTTGAGTAAAATATTCAGTGTTTTAACAACACTTGTTCAATTAATCGGTTAGGTAAATCATTAATGCTTTTGTTAATTTGACGGTGATGGTGTATAGATGGAAGTATGTCGAAGGTGAAATTGCACGCTGTAAGTGTGCGTACATTTTATTTAAGTTACTACTTACTGGTGTAAGTAAGTAGTCGTTACATGAACCATGTCAGATTTTGATTTAAGTATAGTAAAAACATGGTGCTAATTCCTGCAGACACCATCTTATTTTATTTTAAATTACCAGTCATTTTCTTATCCGCCGAAAAGGAAAGGGACGAGTAATCGGCAGCCATAAAATTTATAGGAACACACGTCTATTTTAAACAGAAATCTTAAACAACCCTCTAAAAATTTACGTTGGTCAATAACTCGACAGAATTAGGTTGACAGCATACGTTAATCGAGTTGCATACCAGCGAGATACCAATTTGATTCGCCCGGGTTAGTCATTCATTCACTCATTCAATTTAAAAATAACAGCTGACAATCACCTATGCTTTTCATTTTCGGCGGATAAGAAAATGACAGGTATAACTCAAAATAAAATTATGTGTCTATGTCTTCTTCTATCGTGTGGGTTGTGAGTTGGAGTACCAACCTCATCAACCCTGGTGTCAGGTTTATTATTGAACCGCCATAGGCCCCTGACATGACTCCTGTAACAACTGTGTACTTACATCCGTAAGTAATAACCGGGACCAACGGCTTAACGTACCTTCCGAAGCACGGATCATCTTACTTTTGGACAATCAGGTGATCAGCCTGTAATGTCCTAACCAAACTAGCGATGATCACATATCCCTGATTTAAACGCGGTAAGAACCCGTTATTATGTGTTTTAATTAAAACATTGCGTCACTAAGGATATTATTGATACCTAACACAAAAATCCATACTTACTTATTTACTTTTCTGAAACAAACAAAAAATATTAGCTACGCGACAATTTTGGTCCATTATACGGGCGTCTCATATTAGTTTTAATTTTGTACTGTGACCTATTTCGCGGCAGCCCTGGCAGGAAAGCGCACCATAAAGCGGCGCCTGCGCACGTCTGGGCGACGTCTGCCTCGCGTGAGGTAGCCACTTGTTTAGACTTATGTAGACTTTCCTTTTGTTTATTTTTTATCAAAAAGTTAAACATGGACTCTTCGATCAGCAATACCTTATTGATGCTGGATTTAAAAATGATTTATGTTTCATGTGTATTCATCATCATCATTATCATCATCAGCCGTACGACGCCCACTGCTGGGCATAGGCCTCCCCCAAGGATCTCCACGACGATCGGTCCCGCGCTGCCCATGCTGGTCATGTGTATTCATTGCCCTTTAATACTCATTGACTTTGAAATGTAAAAACAAAATATAATTCCTTAATTCCAAAAAATGCCTAAAAACATTTTAAACAAACTTCTCACTTAAAAGTAATTTTATTCCGTGCATTTTTTTAATCTGTATTTAAAAATATTATTCTAGAAAACTTCTTTGGGTAGTCCGGAATTTATCCAAATTTTTTTGGAAACCTCTAAGATCTGGCAACCCGAGCGTATTCTGTCCACATCCCGCCTTTCCGACGCGCAGTAAACTCTACTTTTGACTGGGAATGCAGTGCATGCTTGCATAGCTCGCAACGATGTGCAGGCAAAACGAATGTGCAAGGAAAGTCATATGTCAGATGACGTCACACCTTCCTGGCAGTCAAGCAACGAGGTGGAATGTGGTGGCAATTAGAGATTCTAGTAGGTACAGTCATGAGCAATATAATGTACCCACTTTAGGACTCTGTCGCACTAATATATTTGACATTTAGTGAGACTTACAGTTCAATTTGTCAAAAAAGTTAATATGGCATGGTCCTAAAGTGTATACAAGTATACATATTAATGCTCGTGACCGTACGTCTCAGTGTTTTACCAGACAAAAAATAATAATAAGGTATTACTGTAGACACACACACACACACTGTTTTAGCCTCCGTGGTCTAGTGGTTAGAGTGTTAAGCTCATGATCTGGAGGTTATTGAACCCACGCTGATAGAGAATCGTCCCTATCAGGACATTCTCGAAATCACTTCATGGGACTGTCCTTTATTTGGTAAGGACTTTGCTGGCTTGAATCATCTGATTGTCCGAAAAAGTAAGATGATTCCTTTCTTCGGGCACGATAAGCCGTTGCTCCCGGCTATTAGCTGTAAAAAGACCTGCACCAACCCGCATTGGAGCAGCGTGGTGGAGTATGCTCCATACCCACTTCGGTTGACTGAAGTGTAGTGAGACGTATATAGGCTGTTTATGTTGTTATTGTTAATAGGATTACGAAAAGGTTGATATGGTAGGGTTGGCGGACGAAGACCTAGAAGGACGTACGTTGACCAAATTGGAGACGTCCTTAGAAAAGGTTTAGTACGTTCTACTCTGAGCCGGCGTGCGTGTATGAAGCCTTTTGATGAATGTAAAGGAGGCAAGAGAAGTGTGTCAGGATTTAAGCAAATGGAATTCCATAGTCCTTGTTTACCCCGGTGGGAAATAGGCATATGTTATTACTGTAACGGCGCGCGGCGTCCTTTGCATTGCGAGGGTATAAGGAATTCTAATACGCCAAGAGTTTCATACATGGACATTCATAATATCACGCCGGTTATCTTTACAGGGGTGAGCAAAGCCACACAACATAAAATTCTAAGGGTGGTATTAATAAACTAAACTCAGCTGAGATTGCCCTCAAGATCAATCTCAAGTCTCTGTTTTTATATAAGAACTGTCAAATTGACATGACCTTGAGGGCAGTCTCAAAGTTGAGATTAGTTTATTCTTCTTCTTCTATGGTGTGGATTGTGAGGTGAATTACTGAACCGCCATAGGCCCCTGACATGACTCATTTAACGACTACGTACCTACTTACGAGTACATCAGTAAGTAACAACCGGGACCAACGGCTTAACGTGCCTTCCGAAGCACGGCTCTTTTTACATTTTGGTCAATCAGGTGATCAGCCTGTAATGCGCTGACCAAACTAGGGATCACAAAGTGATTTTTGTGATTTGTCCCCCCGGGTTTCGAGCCCAGGACTTCCGAATTGTGAGCACAACGCTCAACCACTGGACCACGGAAATAGAAATAGAAATGTTTTATTGCGACCATGTGTTCGTACAAATTGTGGTGTTATAAAAATACAGAAGTAAGTATTATAGTATCAACATGGACCCGGTAAGGGCACTGCAACTGGTAGAGAGGACAACATACTTAATTATTAGTCAGCGATACAACTTGTATTTATTATACTTACTATATTTTAACAATATTATTGCACTTATATTCTAAGTATTGTTTTATATGTTTATTATGATTTAATTTATAAAATACTATTAAAATTTATTCATTTTAGTTTATCATTTATATATTCATTGACTGTGTAATAGCTTTTAGTGATAAGTAGTAGCTTTAGTTGTTTTATAAAAGAATTAACGTTGGTTTCATTTTTAATAGTATCAGGAAGGTGGTTATATATTTTGATTGACATAACTAGTGGGCTATTGGTGTGCAGTGCTAGACGGGAGGTGGGTAGCATCAGTCTGTCTTTATATCTTAAGGAGTGACCAGTGGACACATCGCCTCGTCGTTTAAAAAAATTAGGATATTTTCTAACAAATTTACAAGTTTCTAATATATAAATGCACGGCAATGTAAGAAGTTCGTGTTTGCGGAAAAATGGTTTACAGGAGGCCGTTAGTTATTAGTTTATGAATACCACCCAATGATAGATGGTGTCCTAGTGACATAAGGCTCGTATGATGACTTGTGATCAGCTTATCGCCAGCATAATATACGGTCACGAGCATTAATATGTATACACTTTGGTACCATGTCACATTAACTTTTTTGACAAATTGAACTGTAAGTCTCACTTAATGTCAAATATGTTAGTGCGACAGAGTCCTAAAGTGGGTACATTATATTGCTCATGACTGTACCATCATGTTAGAAAAGATATCCATTTAAGGACTTTCGAATTTCGAACAGTGGATATTCATATTTGTAGTCGAATTCATGTTTGGATGATAAATATTATCACTTTGGAAATCGCTGGTCAAGGTCATATGAGTATGGATAACTGTTAGAAGTGTTTGTAATATTTGTACATTATTAACACTTATTGGTACTACGGCCCTGAGGGACCGTCGCGTGATGGACGATTATGTACTTCTTCAAGGTATTTGTACTGTTTCAAACTGTTAGTTCATGTTGGACTGGGAGCAAATTAAAAACTTTATTTATGTACCTATACATTTTTGTGATGTTTGTTATAAATAAATCGTGTCGTATCAGGTGGCCAATCATATTTCCTCTCCGGTTCTCTATAGTCTTCATAAAAAAAAAATTGAATGGAAGAGAGGAAGGGGTAGACCTAGGAGAACATTTATGAAACAAATAAAAGAGAAGGTGCAGCTCGTGTCGTATCAGGAGGTGAAGGATTTGGTGGGAAGAAGAGAGGAATGGCGATTACTCCACCGATAAGAGCGCAGCTTTTAAATGAAGAGAGAGACATTTTTGTGATAATATTTATTTATGTAGAAGTATTTATTTATGTGAAGATGATTCCGTGGTTCGAAGGGCACGTTAAGCCGTTGGTCCCGGCTTTTAGCCGTAAAAACACCTCCACCAACCCGAAGTGGGGCAGCGTGGTGGAGTATGCTCCATACCCCCTCCGGTTGATTGAGGGGAGGCCTGGGCCCAGCAGTGGGACTATTATAGGCTGTTTATGTTATGTATTTATTTATGTACTTACACTTTAAATCTATTTAAGTAATTTCGTATTATGCAATCTGTGTTCACTATTAACGCATATAGAACACGATGTTCGTGCCTCACCCAACAGGGTCCACATAATACCAGCGTCGTGGTTCACGCCGCGACTTGTGCTGAGTGACGCCCTTTTATCTCAGGACGTCCACCACCTTATGACCATTTCGGCTAACATCCGTTTTGCTTTTTTTGTAATTGTTTTGTGAAAAATTTAAATGATGTTATTGTCTTGTTTTTGTGTGGCGTCCTTTTATAATAAACTATTTCCATTAATCTATTCTATTAAAAAAAATAAAAAATAAACCGACAAAAAGTAGTGTCATTTCTTTAATACTATACCGTAGTATTATTCCTTATTCTATGACTATACATAAACCCTCATCTTTAATTCAGCTACTTTTGATACAAGGTCCTAAGATGGTTATGATGAACCTTATCATGACAAGTGATTAGTTTTATTCCCATAGCATAGTTTCCTACTAGTCAAATCAGTAACTTTTTACTAAACGTCAAAACACGAAATTACTATTGAATTTGTATGAAAAAGCACACTGTGAGGTCATAGAAAAACGTGATAAAATATCAGACTTATATTACATTTTCTTGATCAAAATTCATAAATAAGTTAAATAGAAAAAAGAAAATGTTTTTCGTTAGTTTCAGATCTGTCTTTATTTAATAATCCGAATTTCATAATTTATCTTGAATCTAGTCCACGACCCAATTGTCCGGCATATTAGAAAGGACATATTTTTTTAAGAATTTTACGACTTCTTTTTTGACGTGACTTATTGTAGATTTGCCGCAGATGGCATTAACTACTTGGCGCGACAAATGGGGAGCGCTGAAGGCTCTCACCCGGTACAACGTTTAAGACAACAGGCCTGAGTGTGCCCAGTTGGGCGCGAACCTCGGCTCAGGGCGTCGTCTGAGAGGAAAAATATTTGAAAGAATTAATTGACCCTAGTGGGTCGATAGCGATAAGCGCTGAATGAGGAAAATCGTCGACCACGCCGGCGGGGTCGGTATCGGGGTCCTGAAGTGTTTGGTGTCGCGAGCTGATTGGCTGCCTCTATGGCTAAAGTAATCGGGTCGTCGGGATCGTATAATTTTATGACGGAAAATCCCACTTGATATCAACTCAGAATCAGGTCTGAATCATCCCCCTCAGTATTCGTTACGATGTCACCAACACCCTGTATAGCTCAACAGCGTGTTACCCAAAGTGAATCGTTTACCGTGTGACTAAAAAAACCTTAACCTTAACCCGTTGACTGACTCAGTCAGATATCCTTCGTAAGAGGCCGTGCGACCACATCATGGGAATCTTCCAAACTATTGTCTTTACGTCTAAAATAAGACAATTTGTTAACACAAAATGTCTTTGTCTAACGGTACCGTATGACAAAAACTAAGTATTCTCGTGAACCGTCTGGGATTATGACAGGCCGACGGATTTCACGCCCGAAATCCCCTATAGGGTTGAGTAGAGCTAGAATGCGATTAGTATACTGGGTGTTAGTGACATCGTAACGAATACTGAGGGGGTTGATTCAGACCATGATTCTGAGTTAAAATCAAGTGGAATTTTCCGTCGCAAAATTCATGATTTTTTTTTTTAGTTTTTTTAATTTATTTTCAATTCTATACTTTTGCGATGGAAAATTCCACTTGATATTAACTCAGAATAATCAGATGAATCATCCCTCTCAGTATTCGTTACGATGACACTTACACCCCGTACAAGTACATGGGTCGTTCTTCTTTTTTATCGACAATGATCTGTCTTACGTACTGCTTTTAATAAGTTATGTTTTAGAATTTTATTTCATGTTTCCATTGTCCAATAATATAGTTATCTTATTATACTCAAAATACAAGCAAAATACTAATCGGTTCCTCAATTAGTTATTAACGTAGCTTCATTGTTTTTCACAAAATTTTGTGACAGAGTGGTATATTGAAATGCTGTCTCCGATGAAAAGGGCTACTCTGTCACAATATTTTTTGGAATGCGCCTGCAAAGAAAAGTATGTTACCAAGATAAAGAGAACCACTTTATAGTCCTTTACGGACAGATCTTTATATGATGTTTTAAAATATTTATTGCCGTTATAATTTTAAAGATGTTAAGTCCGATTAATTGGGAAAATGTCTTTTTATTGTCGATAAAAAAGAAGAACGACCCACATACGGTAGCCATATAAGTAGGTATGGGTGTTAGTGACACCGTAACGAATACTGAGGGGGATGGTTCAGACCATGATTCTGAGTTGATATCAAGTGGAATTTCGTGTCAAAAAATTCATGAAAATTTTTCTTTTCTTTTTAATTATTTTCCAATCCATACTTTTGCGACGGAAATTTCTACTTGATATCAACTCAGAATCATGGCCTGAACCACCCCTCAAAGTTTTCGTTACGATGTCACTAACACCCTGTATGTCTAAAAAAAATTGCAGGAATAGTTATAGGTACCTACTATATGCACGTGTTTTTATAAGTCTGTGCTGTCCTGTGTAATTTATTGCAAGTATTATGCAATAATGTATATTGGTATAACATAACATAAGCTCTCGACTATATCCCAATTGGGGTAGTCAGAGGTACATACATTGCAAAATGAACTAAATACCCACACTTCATAGAGTTTTCTGTTAGACCATAAGTATAATATTATTAATATTATTATTAGGTATTTATGTTAAAAATGCAATATTACATACATACATACATAAACTCACGCCCGTAATCCCTAATGGGGTGGGCAGAGCCACAAGTAATCAAGACAACTTGCAGCCACTGTTGATACGATGTCGTAAGCTGGATATGTTGAACCTTATGGTGATAAGGGATCAGCCTATCGCCCATAACATTAGTCCGTCATGTTAGAGGACACAATCCCTCTGTCAGTTTTTACCACATGCCCGGGAAGACAAGCAGCTGAACGTTTTCTATGTTTTTTATTTGCTCCCAGAACAGCATAGAAGCAAATGTATAAAAGTTTTTATTATAACACTGGCTATTACAGCAGACATTGGCCCCGATTCCTGGAGACACCGTCTAATTTTATTTTAAGTTATATCTGTCATTTTCATATCCGTCGAAAAGGAAAGGGACGGATGATTCACAGCTCTTAATTTTAGGAAGAATGAGTAAATGAACGTGTCGGATTATTGACTGATGTAAAATTTTTAGACGGTTGGTTTAGATTTGTGCTTAAAATTGACGTGTGTTCCATAAATTTTATGCTTGTCGATTACCCGTCCCTTTCCTTTTCGGCGGATAAGAAAATGACAGATATAACTTAAAATAAAATTAGATGGTATTTACAGGAATTAGCACCATTATCATTCCCGAACGTAGCGCCACCTACCCGGTCCGAATTATAAATATAATCTATCCATAACAACCCTAAACACGAAAATTCGTGAAAATCGGTCGAGCGCATTCTGAGTTTTTAGATGCTTTTTTATTAAGTTTTATACAAAAAAAAAATTCAAAATCAAATGAAAAAATTACGTCCTGGCGTGATTTTATTAAACAAATCTTCGATTTTTTTTTCAGTTAAGTTCATCGGAGGTACAAATTGTGACAAAAATCTTTTACCGGGAATGAAATTAGCGTGACTATTGTAAGGTTTTGTTAACAAAAATCTCATCCGAGTGTGACTTTAAAAAAAGCGCTTCCGTTGTTTTCACTGTAATATATCAGATAAGTACCAAAGTGATTAATAATTTCTTTAGGACCACTTAATGCGTGTCGAAAGTAGACCGTTGGAAATTTTGAGGTCACGATTGACGCATTTTCGATTATAATTAATGTTAATTTCCACTGCGCATATAATAGAAATCACTAGATTTGCCACAAGCTGAACAAACGAATTGATTTTAGGTAGGTAACAAATGAACAAGTGAGTAACTAATATGCAATATAATGTACCTTATCATGTAAGTAGGAAAGTTCGATATATTGGTTAGGGATGATTTTTTTTTAATAATATAAGCTCGCTTTTGACCGCAATCTCACCCGATGGTAAGTTAATATGTGGTCTAGGGTGGATCACGCTTACCTAGTATTAAACAGTACAATTATTAATTATATCTTTTTTTCCCTGTACCCAAAGGTTGCCTGGAAGAAATTGCTGCATGAGCCATAAGGCCGCCCGTTGTGCTTTTCTGTATATGCTGTCCTTACCTCTGTATTTTGTGTCCATTGTGCTCAATAAAGTATTTTATCTATCTATCTATCTATATTTCAATAAGATCCGCTGAATGCGGGCAGCGCAGGACCGATCGTCGTGGAGATCCTTGCGGGAGGCCTATGCCCAGCAGTGGGCGTCGTACGGCTGATGATGATGATTTCAATAAGAGAACATTATACAATCGTCTCAATGCGCGGTAAGAATTAGATCTGTCAAAGTACGTAAGCTAGTGTTGTGACGTTTATGAGCAAAGTGATGTACTTATCATTGATATTAGGTCGATCGATTCTTTTCTATCTAACACTAGCAAATGCCTATTCACTCTAGCCTTGAAGACTCCCAGATTATAACGAGAAAGAAAGATTTTATTTATTTTAAAATGATGACGCCACACACAGTAAGAATACAAAAAGTTTAGACGTAAAACTTAAAAAAAATACAATTAAAAAACAATGATGCTCATAGAAATGATAATAGTTTGTTGCCTTAAAAGTACTCAATGAAAACCACGTAAGCGCTTTTTTACTGACTTCAAAAAAGGAGGAGGTTCTCAATTCGACCGTATATTTTTTTTTTATAAATCGCATCACATCTGACTGTGATTTTTGTTAACAAAACCTCACAATGGATAACTGTTTCCATCTCAGTAAAAATTTTAGTCTCGATTTTTATCCGGAATGATTTCATTTTTGGATTTTTATGATGGATGAGACTTGCACAAAGAAAGGATGTCGTGAAAGAGAGGAGGCCTATACCCAGCAGTGGGTGGATACGGGCTGAGGAGATGAATGTGATATAAATGAAATAGATATTGGAGAGTAAATATGATTGGCCACCTGATACGACACGATTCATTTATAACAAACATTATAGAAGGAAAAAATGAAGGGAAGAGAGGAAGGGGTAGACCTAGGACAACATTTATGAAACAAATAAAAGAGAAGGTGCAGGTCGTGTCGTATCGGGAGGTGAAGGTTTTGGCGGGAAGAAGAGAGGAATGGCGGTTACTCCACCGACAAGAGCGCAGCTCTTAAATAGAGAGAGAGAGATTGGAGAGTACCGATAATTATCGGCTCCCAAAGGACGCATATGGACTGTTCATTTAGGTGCCTCTCATTCACACCACACCACACACACACACCAAAGAAATCTGATCTTCTTGGGATGTTTAAACATTGAAATTTTTCGCACACCACATTCAAATTAGTACTCGATCATTTTTTAAAACAACATTGTTGTTTTTATTTGCTCACCTTCACTTTTCCCATTATTATTTACAATAAAGGCTTCGTGTTAAGTGAAAGAGTGGATATTTCATTATAACAAGTGTTTTTTTTTTAATTTACACCAACTCACTTTGGCTGGATAAACTTGAGCGAAGTTATATTGAAGAGGATGTGGGGTAAAAGAATTCTTGCTGGTCCTTGATTGGAAATTGAAAAGCGGTTGGAGTTTACGTTGTGATTACTTTGGGCAGCGAAATTATTATTATAAGTTTTTTTATTTTAAATTATATTATTGTAAATTTATTTTTTTAAGTTTTTCTTTCTGCTACTTTTCCTCAGCTAAACAGGTTGAGAACTTACAGTAGCTTTAGCCGGATGAAAAGTTCGAAAAAAATAATTAAAAAACATAAATACGTGTATAGGCTGTTTATGTATGTATGTACGATTCAAAGTGTAACTATGTTACCCACTGAATAAAGTAAAAGTCTTGAAAGGGCTTTTTAAATAATAGAAGTAACTGTGTACTACTTATAAACATGTATTTCGAGTTCTAAAGACATTACACAAAGTTAACAAAGATGAAAATAATACAAGAGCAACCGTGACAGTTGGAAAATCCCGCCAACTATCCTGGCAACTAGTGTTGCCAATGTCACAACCAAAATGCTAACAAAAGATTTGTGTTGAATTTGAGTTTAATAAAAAATAAATATGATAGATTAATCTCGGTGTAGTATAGATCCTCCTCATCTTGCGATGGATGCAACTGTCCCAACTACAACTGACTAGGTCACCCCAATGGAGAAAATACAATACAAAAACTCTTTATCGCACTTAAAACAAATATTAAAAATACATTATTATAATTAGATAGGTAGTACAATAGGCGGCCTTATTGCTAAGGTAACATGGTCGTGAGCTCTTGTTATGAATCTATTTTTAAATATGCGTATCTAATTATTTCCTGTTCCAGCTAACTATGGAGAACCACATAAGACTAAATATACTCATTCCTTTAGTTAAATCGATTTAAAGAATGTGCATATCCAGCACGTTCACCCTTTGCAAAAACTTTTATCAAAGGTCAACCACTGGGCTTGTTACCCTACCCTGTTTCAACGGAAACGCCGTAAAAGGAACAGTGCACGTTTGAATTATCACTTCGCTGATCGGCCATCACTGGGTGTTCACCCTCTACCAATACCTATGCTCTTCGATAAATTTAAAATGTATTAAGTATTGCAAGTATTCATCGAATATCTAAAACACTTCAACTCTAAAATACAGGGTGTTAGTGACATCGTAATGAATACTGAGGGGGATGATTCAGACCACGAATCTGAGTTAATATCAAGTGGAATTTTTCAACTTTATCACAATTTATAGTAGGTGCATGCAACTAAGCTTCAGATATCTCAGGTGCGCAGGATACGTGCGCTTGCGCAAGTGACGGAGGAAATCCGCCAATCACGCCCCTGAATGACTGATCGAGCATTGTTAGGTAAAGTCACGGCTTATTGGTATTTTACTCGCTTCTTCAAATTTGTATGCGATTTTGAATCACACAAAATAATTTTGCACACACTTGACTCGACCATCGAGCCAATTGCTTCTCCTCAGCGAGCTTTACCAAACCTAGACCAAAACGTGGTAGGTGATGAGCTCGGTGAGGCGTGGATACTTAGTTCATCTTGTGATGGATGTACCTCTGACTACCCCATCGGGAAATAGTCGTGAGGTTATGTTATGTTGTGTTAAAATAATTTTAAATAGTCAGTCCAAATAATTCCTATCGGTACATCACTATACTCATAAACGTCACAACACTAGCTTACGTATTTTGACAGATCTAATTCTTACCGCGCATTGAGACGATTGTAAAATGTTATCTTATTGAAATATAATCAATATTTGTACTGAATTGGTCGTTCTGTTTTATAGTATGCCGAGATAAGTAAACTCTTATGACAGATTTGTTCACGACCGCGGCTTTTACCTAAACATTCAGAAGAATTTCAGAGAAATATAATATTTTCTAGTATCATACTTTTTAAAGCGCGACATTTCCTCAATGAGTTTTAGTTTCTAACTTATATTTTTATATGTTTTAAAACCATGAGCATATCATACTCGTATGCACTCGCCCTTAACCTAACCTTCAAACCGCCTCAATAAAAGGGCAACGCTCTAGGTTCTAAATTCAAAATTTTTATTCCCATCACGGGCCGCTTGCAAAAATTTGTTTACCGTCCGGAAACGCCATATATTTTTTTCTTTTTTTAAACGCCGACGCTGCAGGCGCATTCAGCCTGCGTCGATTCATGAATTAAAAATATCACACACACTCTGGTCAGTGGCCAGACGACATAGTTGGTATGGTATGGTTATGTAATTAGCTCAGTTTGTGGTGCACATCCATAGAGGAGCTCGGTGGCGCAGCGGTAAATGCGCTCGGTCTGCGATTGTTGAAGTTAAGCAACTTTCGCAAAGGCCGGTCATAGGATGGGTGACCACAATAAAAAAGTTTTCATCTCGAGCTCCTCCGTGCTTCGGAAGGCACGTTAAGCCGTTGGTCCCGGCTGCATTAGCAGTCGTTAATAACCACCAATCCGCACTGGGCCCGCGTGGTGGTTTAAGGCCCGATATACAAAAAACTCATTCACGATATTTTCCTTCACCTCTGAGCACGTGTAATCATTTATGATCCAAACATATGAATAAATTGATCAGTGATTTGGGCCCGTACTAAGATTCGAACAAACGACCTCGCAATGAGAGTCAAGCGTTCCTCCAACTGGGCTACGAAGGCTCTTAAGTTTACTGAGATATGCTCAATACGTGCACGAACCTATGACTACCTTATACATATACAGTGAAACCTGGTTAAGTGAGACATCAAGGGACCTGCAATGTCGTTTCACTTATAGAGGTATTCCACTTACCCAGTGTCTCAGATATACAGGTATAAATAAATATCTGTCTCATTTACAGAAGGTTCCATTAATAGAGGTGAGAATACAGGTTATTTCAGTTATACAGGTGCGATCATTAAATAAAATAACGTATTATGTATTTTCCAAATAAACATCTGTATGATAGTAAAGCGAAACTAAAAATGAAGGTAATTGAAGCTCAAAATTTGTACTTACGTACTTGGAACTACGTGTAGAATTTGTGGGTAGAATAAGAATGAGTAAACAAACAATGTTATCTCAGTTACAGAGGTTTATGCATATAAAATTTACTCGCTGTCTCAGTTATAGAGGTAACTATGACGATAAATCGAAAGAACGAATCCCAGATATAGAGGCTTACCTCGTCCCACTAACAGAGGTAATTCAGTGCCAAAGTGTTGGGACCTCAGCATGAGTTCCAGTTATGGAGGTTACTCACTTATCCAGGTCCCACTTAACCAAGTTTCACTGTATTTATATTATAGAGGTAAACCATAAACAGCCTATATACGTTCCACTACTAACCGGAGGGGGAATGGAGCATACACGCTGCTCCACTGCGGGTTGGTGGAGGCGTTTCACTTGCTAATAGCCAGGATCAACGGCTTAACGTGCCCCCGAAGAAGTAATTAAAACCTGCAATGTCCTTACCAAACAAAGGACAGTCTCAAAAAGTGATTTCGACAATGACCCCATAGGGAATCGAACTCGGACCTTCAGATCGTAAGCATAGGCTTACGATATATACAGGGTGTTAGTGACATCGTAACGAATACTGAGGGGGATGATTCAGACCTCAGATTCTGAGTTGATATCAAGCGAATTTTCCTGTCGGAAAATTCATGAAAATTTTAATGTTTTTTATCAACTCAGAATCATGGCCTGAATCTGCCCTGTATTTATAAACAGATAAGAAATATAATTTAAAATACTTGAGTCACCAATGCAGGTACTTTATTTTTAATTCTAAGAAATATGCAGCTACAACAGAAATGCATTAGATAAAATAGAATTTAAAAGAGATTATTTAACTACCTGTACTGATAAATGTTTGAAGGACGTAATATACGATCCCGACGACCCGATTACTCTAACCATAGTGTTTGGTGTCGCGAGCTGATTGGCCGCTATCAACTGCCACCAAACACTTCTGACCTCCGATACCGACCCCGCCGGCGTGGTTCCCTCATTCCCTAATTCAGCGCTTATCGCTATCGACCCACTAGGGTCGATTAATTCTTTCAAATATTCTTCCTCTCAGACGACGCCCTGAGCGGAGGTTTGCGCCCAACTGGGCACCCTCAGGCCTGTTGTAATAAATTGTGTACCGAGTGAGAGCCCTCAGCGCTCCCCATTTGTCCGGCCAAGTAGTTAATGCCATCTGCGGCAAATCTACAATAAGTCACGTCAAAAAAAAATGATAAATGTATTAAAAATATCTAAGTATCAATGTTTGATATTTATCTGTAATAAGAATTAGCTAGTAACATTTATTTATTTCGTGTAATGATATTGATAAAGTTATCATTTTGTAGAAAACCATCAGCTGACAAAGTTTTATTGTACTATCATATAAAATAAATTTGCTATCCAAAATTTCAGGCTAAGTAAATTAAATTCACCTTTTTTGGGGTTATGTATACGTTTTTACATTAAAATACCAGACAGTAAGTATTTTGAATTTGTCAGAAAATAAATGTAAAGCTCACGTGAAGCTTAGTTTATGTAAAAAAGCTTCTTATAAAATTAATATAGAGGTAGGTATATTAGTTTTAGTAGCTTATTATAAGATTAATGATTGCTTCTATGCTGTTCTGGGAGCATATAAAAAACATAGAACACGTTCAGCTGCTTCTCTTCCCGGGCATGTCGTAAAAACCGACAGAGGGATTGTGTCCTCTAACATGATGGACTAATGTTATGGGCGATAGGCTGATCCCTTATCACCATAAGGTTCATAATATCCATCTTTGGACTTCGTATCAACAGTGGCTGCAAGTTGTCTTTGATTACTTGTGGCTCTGCCCACCCCATTAGGGATTACGGGCGTGAGTTTATGTATGTATGTATGTATGATTACCTAAATAATAAAAATGCCTGGTATTAAATGTGTTCCCCTAGTTATTAATCACTGTTAGCATAATCACGTTTGTACTTAATTTTTGAAATAAATAAATAAAATGTAGAGAGTAGAGATGTAAAGAGAGAGTGTGCGGTAGAGTTTGCCGCTCTAGGATTGGCTTGCACAGCCATGAAAGAAAGTGCATTTCTTCGAGGCAATGACGTCATAAATTATCTGAAACAGACGTATAAGGCCAATGATGAGTTATTAAATAGCTTGTAATGAATACCTACATTGATTTAAAAGATGTGTTACTGTTGCAGTTTCTTGTCATTTCTTTTCCTCAACCAAGACACCTTGCGAAATGATGTACTTACATTCAAAAATGTTAAATTGTTCTTCAACAAGTTTATCTATGATAATTGCGTTGAATAAATGATTCTGATTCTGAAATGAAGTCAATTTCGAACAACGGAACTTTTTCGTTGAAACTTTCCCTCTGATAGATAAAAAAAAAAATACTTCATTGACCACAACGGACACAACATATATGGTAAATAAGGACAACAGATGCATAAAGGTTTAGGCCTGTGCTGGATTTAACCTGCGACCTCAAAGTGAGCCTTATGACGCCTGAACCTTGTGAGCATGAATATTATCGTAACGTTTCAGATTGCCAGACAATAAAAAGATAAATAGACATTAAAGTTTCTAAGTGCAACCTACCCTGGCGTTCCTTACTTAATTTCTATTTATTTATTTTTAAATCTAGAAAAAGAACTTGTACGGCCAGTGGAGGTGTCTACTGTCGTGGCGTGGTGCTGGCGGTGGTAAAAACTTAAACTCCTTTGTTGAGTCACTATTCATTGGGTTTTTTATAGTTTTATAAAATTTGTTACAAGTATGCGTGACTCGTGACGCTCCGGTGCAGCATTGCCATACGAAAAACTTATGTTACTACTTAGAAAAAGTATTGTCAATTAATATTTTAATGTTTCCAACAGTACTTTCTTTCTCAATGTATGCATCGTCTGAGGAGAAACACTTCAGGACCCCGATACCGACCCCGCCGGCGTGGTCGACGATTTCCCTCATTCAGCGCTTATCGCTATCGACCCACTAGGGTCGATTAATTCTTTCAAATATTTTTCCTCTCAGACGACGCCCTGAGCCGAGGTTCGCGCCCAACTGGGCACCCTCAGGCCTGTTGTCTTAAACGTTGTACCGGGTGAGAGCCTTCAGCGCTCCCCATTTGTCCGGCCAAGTAGTTAATGCCATCTGCGGCAAATCTACAATAAGTCACGTCAAAAAAAAAAAAAAAAGGAGACATAAAAACTACACATGTCAAATCAAAATGTAAACATAGTTTGTGGCATACTTCCTCATATTATCACGAAGATAAACTGATAAGCGACGCCGTAAGTAAAGATGCTAGACATAGATGTAATTTACTAAAGCTCGATGCACATTGGCGTGAAGAAGTTCTCTTCTTCTCCTCTTGTGTGAGTTCAGGAGGGAAGAGTGAGATCAGGAGGGCGGAAAAGACCACATGGTTTCAAATCATTTGCTCGTAAAAGCGCGCAATGTTGTTTTTTAGACATATTGCAATAATGAGGTTTTAAAAATACAAACATATAAGATATATAAGATGAGTAGCTCGGTGGCGCAGCGGTAAACGCGCTCGGTCTGCGATTGTTGAAGTTAAGCAACTTTCGCAAAGGCCGGTCATAGGATGGGTGGGTGGGATAGCTCCTCCGTGCTTCGGAAGGCACGTTAAGCCGTTGGTCCCGGCTGCATTAGCAGTCGTTAATAACCACCAATCCGCACTGGGCCCGCGTGGTGGTTTAAGGCCCGATCTCCCTATCTATCCATTCATAGGGAAAGCCCGTGCCCCAGCAGTGGGGACGTTAATGGGCTGGTGATGATGATGATATAAGAGCACGCCTATTTCCCGTTGGGTTAGAAAGAGACCACGGAATTCCATTTACTACAATCGTGACACACCACTTTCCCTTCTTCCACTCTCATCAAACAATTCATGCGCGCTCGCCAGTTTAGAGTTCTATTGACCATCCTTTAAAACATCCTGGAAGTAAATAACATAACATAAACAGCCTATCTACGTCCCACTGCTGGGCACAGGCCTCAACTGAATCAACCGGAGGGGGTATGGAGCATACTCCACCACGCTGCTCCACTGCGGGTTGGTGGAGGTGTTTTTACGGCTAATAGCCGGGACCAACGGCTTAACGTGCCCTCCGAAGCACGGAATCATCTTACTTTTTCGGACAATCAGGTGATTCAAGCCTGAAAAGTCCTCACTAAACAAAGGACAATCTCATAAAGTGATTTCGACAATGTCCGAATCGGGAATCGAACCCGGACCTCCAGATCGTGAGCCTAACGCTCTAACCACTAGACAACGGAGGCTGTTATTGAACTAAATTTAAATACCTATATTTGTCGCTCCGTTTTTCGTCAGTCTAAAAAGGCCTAACACGCATGCGCATCTAGGAAACAGTGATATGGAGGCGCCGGCGCAGGCGCCGCTCGAGATAAGGTAAAATACGGTCGTAATAATCCTGATTGCTGATCCATCAATAAATGTTGTAACGTGTATCGAGACCTTGAATAGATATAAGTATAATAATGTATTATAATTATGATAATGAAGTTGTTACTACGCTGGATACGCTTAGAAATATACTTATAAAATCCTTTGTAGGTATTAATCGAACCCAAAACTCGTGCTCGAGATTGTGAGCCTAACAATGTAAAATATGTAGAAAAATTTTCTTTTCTCCATTATTTTACAATAACAAAGGCCGCCATTTGCCATGTACTTAGTTAAGAGTCTTTTTTGTAATTATTTCTTTTTATTTTTTGTGCAATAAAGTGTATTTGTATTGTATTGTAACAAAATCCGACAGAGGGATTGTGTCCTCTAACATGATGGACTAATGTTATGGGCGATAGGCTGATCCCTTATCACCATAAGGTTCATCATATCCATCTTTGGAATTCGTATCAACAGTGGCTGCAAGTTGTCTTTGATTACTTGTGGCTCTGCCCACCCCATTAGGGATTACGGGCGTGAGTTTATGTATGTATGTATGTATGTATTGTAACAAAATTGTGGACCTCCCAGTAACCAATTTGACATGCTCGTGTTGGGTGACCACACTGCTTCCGAGGGATACAAATTAAATATATGTAATGTAAAAAAATGTAATGTAATTTTTTCATTTCAAAACAATAATTTCCTTCCCAACAATTAAAACCGCAACGAAATTACAAGGAAAATGCTTCTATCAAAATTATACGGAAACTGAGTGATTCCTTCACAAACCTATATTACAAAACTAAGTTGGTTGTACTAAGTGGGTTAATCACGACAATATGATAACTGTGATAAGATATAAATGATAAACCATATCACACGCAGAAGTAAGTCAGTGTGTTAGGACGCTAGCCTTTCACATTCATTCGTCATTGTTTTCAAATAAACGTTTGTAGTTCATTGTATCTTGAAGCCCCAATTAGGACCTCGATACCGACCCCGCCGGCGTCGACGATTTCCCTCAATCCGCGCTTATCGCTATCGGCCTACTAGGGTCGAGTAATTCTTTTAAATATTTTTGCGAACCGATAATTCGTACTTAAAGAAAGTTAAATGGTGTTACAATGGGGTCACGCAACCTTATAACACAAGGCTCTCTCTTGCTAGAAAGTATTGCTCTCAGTCACCACAGCAAAGCCTCGATAGAAGGTCATAGCTGTACCTTACACAGTTCAGAGAAACAATAGGAGTAGGGCCCTGAGCTGGGAGGTTTTCTGGCCACGTTTTTCCTTCAGCGATACAGCTTCCGATGTGGTAATAGTTTTACAGCCAGTTCCATAATACGTAATTTAATTTTTGACGTTCAAAAAGCGCTAAGTATGTAATCCAATTTTGAAGAATAAATATTTTTGAATTTTTTTTAGGGCTTAGAAACAGTCACAACTTTACAAAACAGAATCCTTCGTTCTCATTATACTATTAGAATGATTATTTACATCACAATGGTAAAATATGTGTAAGTAACTGTGTAAGTAAATTCCCTTAGTCAATACGTCGCAAACGGACACCGGATATGCATGTTACATAATAACAGCGCAGGCGCAGGCGCAACGAACGCCGAAAGCCCAGCACATGCATGTTTGCGCTAAATTAGCGGTGACGCCTGCACCGTTTTCCCACACCAACACCCTTTGTACCGACTGCAAATCAGTATACATACAAATCAAATTTTACCGACTTCAAAAAAGGAGGAGGTTCTCAATTCGACCGTATATTTTTTTTAATATATAATATAACATCAGCTCACGACATCAACTCACATAATATATAATATATCTCATTGGCGTAATCAGATATCGTAAATCAGAATCAGTTATTCAACGTAACCATCATAGATAAACTCGTTGAAGGACACTTAAATATTTTTAAATCTACGTCATTTCGCAATGTGTTATGGCTGAGGAGAAATATCAAGAAACGGTAACGGCGATACATCTTTTAAATCAATGTAGCAACTAGAGTAACACATTTAACACCAGGATTTTTTATAACTTAGGTAATCATTCTCTCTCTCTATTTAAGAGCTGCGCTCTTGTCGGTGGAGTAACCGCCATTCCTCTCTTCTTCCCGCCAAAACCTTCACCTCCCGATACGACACGACCTGCACCTTCTCTTTTATTTGTTTCATAAATGTTATCCTAGGTCTACCCCTTCCTCTATATTTATATTAAACTTATTTACATAAAGTAAGCTTCACATTAGCTTTAAATTTATTTTCTGAAAAATGCAAACTATTGTTTGGTTTTATTTTAAATAACGTATACATAACCCCCCAAAAAAGAAGAATTTTGTAATAAGAGAACCCTGGGGGGGGGGGAGGGGCAATTAATGTTGCGGGTAAATGAGCCGCCAAAGGCCCCTGACATAACTCATGTAACGACTACTTACTTACATTACATAACATACATAAACTGCCTATATACGTCCCACTGCTGGGCACAGGCCTCCCCTCAATCAACCGGAGGGGGAACGGAGCATACTCCACCACGCTGCTCCAATGCGGGTTGGTGGAGGTGTTTTTACGGCTAATAGCCGGGACCAACGGCTTAACGTGCCCTCCGAAGCACGGAATCATCTTACTTTTTCGGACAATCAGGTGATTCAGCCTGAAAAGTCCTTACCAAACAAAGGACAGTCTCACAAAGTGATTTCGACAATGTCCCCATCGGGAATCGAACCCGGACCTCCAGATCGTGAGCCTAACGCTCTAACCACTAGACCACGGAGGCTGTTACTTACTTACATTACTAAGTAGTAACCTCGACCAATGGTTTAACGTACCTTCCGAAGCACGAACGAATTATGAATTTGCGTTGCTAACCCTCCTCACACAGGATGCGGTACCGTCCACAAATAAAACTGAGGCTGTCTAGTGTAAGTTATGCGCTCATTTGCACTTCGCACTTGCAGACGCAATGTGCAACGCAATTGTCTTACAAAATACTAATGTTGAATGTTCATAAGTATTTCCAAAATAAACTCTCGGCCTATTTACTCAGTTTATTTGTGTGAAAACACGGTAAAAAAGAGCTTTATTTGCTTTTCTATTGACTGTGGTAAAAGTACATAGTAATGTACAAATGCGCTCAGCTTATCATCCTGGGATAGTCGTAAAACATGTATCAGAATTTGAATTTGGAACTTAATAATTACTTTATTGTTTACAAAATGAACAATATAAAAAACTGTTTTGTAAACAATAACGACCTCCGTGGTCCAGTGGTTGAGCGTAAGGCTCACGATCTAGAAGTCCCGGGTTCGATTCCCGGTGGGGACATATCACAAAAAATCCTTTGTGGTCCCTAGTTTGGTTAGGACATTACTAGCTGATCACCAGATTGTCCGAAAGTAAGATGATCCGTGCTTCGGAAGGCACGTTTAGCCGTTGGTCCCGGTTACTACTTACTGATGTAAGTAAGTAGTCGTTACATGAGCCATATCAGGGGCCTTTGGCGGCTCAATAATAACCCTGACACCAGGGTTGATGAGGTTGGTACTCTACCTCACAACCCACACGATAGAAGAAGAAGAACAATAACCAAAGATTTTCTAAACATTGTTTTCCAGTGTCGTAATTATAAAACACGCTAGAAGCCGTGGAAGCCCAGTTGGTAGAACCCTTGCCTCTCACTTTGAGGTCTCAGTTTCGAATCCAGCACAGGCCTAAACCAATGATTGTCGATTTTTTTTACGAATTCATGTTTGGATCATAAATGATTATCACGTGCTCATCGGTGAAAGAAAACATCGTGAGGAAAGCCACATTCCCGAGAAATACATTTTCGGGGGTTTGTGACCTAACCTGTAATAGGCTGGTTTCCCTTCGCAGGTTGTTTGTAAAAAACTGGACCTGTCAAATCTTTAGGTTAGTTAAGCGGACCCTGTGAAAACGGGAAAATGCTACGGAGATGATGACTTATAGAACACATTACAAATAGCCATAGTGACTATCCTGCGTCTATCAGTCAGTGTATATTTTTAAATATGTTGACAAAACAAAAACTAACCGAAAGTACAATGACCACCAAATAAGAAGTCATCAACATCAGTTTGAAGAGCATCCGGATTGGAAGAGATATATTATTAGACTCCCCGTCATACAAAGTGAGCAAAACGGATGAGTTTTCTAGTGTAAAAGTTCGTCGACTTGGATAAAAAAGATATTTGGCATCCGTTTGAAGTTACGCAGCATCCTTTTAATGTTGCTACGGACAGACAGACGAGACCTACATATAGATAGTTGGATCAGCTGGACATATGATATTGTTGGTGAAACAGGGACTTAGTTGTGATAATTTCTTTCAATGTTTAAAAAATAAATAAATATAAAAGAAATTAAATATCCATTGTTAGAGGAAGCCAAAACAACAATACAATGGCCCCGATTCCTGCAGACACCGCCTAATTTTATTTTAAGTTATATCCGTCATTTTCATATCCGTCGAAAAGGAAAGGGACGGATGATTCACAGCTCTTAATTTTAGGAAGAATGAGTAAATGAATGAATAACCCGGGCGAATCAAAAAGGTACATCGCTGGTATGCAATCCGTTTAACGTGCTGTCTTCTTAACTGTGTCGGGTTATTGACTGATGTAAAATTTTTAGACGGTTGGTTTAGATTTGTGCTTAAAATTGACGTATGTTCCATAAATTTTATGCTTGTCAATTACCCGTCCCTTTCCTTTTCGGCGGATAAGAAAATGACAGATATAACTTAAAATAAAATTAGATGGTATTTACAGGAATTAGCACCAATGTCATAATATACGTTATGTCATGTGTATTTGTGTGTGTGTAATGTGTATGATGTTATTGGCTTGTTTTTGAGTGTGGCGCCCTTAAATAATAAACTATTTCTATTCTATTCTATGAGGAGCTCAGTGGCGCAGCGGTAAACGCGCTCGGTCTGCGATTGTTGAAGTTAAGCAACTTTCGCAAAGGCCGGTCATCGATGGGTGACCACAAAAAAAAAAGTTTCTCGAGCTCCTCCGTGCTTCGGAAGGCACGTTAATAGGAAGCAGTCGTTAATAACCGCCAATCCGCACTGGGCCGCCTGGTGGTTTAAGGCCCGATCTCCCTATCCATCCCTATGGATGGATAGGGATGGATAGGGATTATGGATGGTGCCTCAGCAGTGGGGACGTTAATGGGCTGGTGATGATGATGATGATTCTATTCTATAATATGAACAATACAATATCATAACACAATTCACACACAATTACATAAAAAAGTACATTACGCAAATACATTTAATTAATCATAATCTTTTATTTTTTAAGTACATATTTCCTCGCATTGTGGTTGTCTGGAAGAAATCCCTTTAAACGATAAGGCGGCCATTTGTCATGTACGTAGTTAAGAGTCTTTATAAATATTTCCTTTTATTTTGGTGCAATAAAGTATATTGTATTTGTTTGTACTTTTTATTTATAAACATCAGCAAGAGAAGTGTGTCAGGATCAAAGCTAATAGAATTCCAAAGTCTCTGCTTACCCCGGTGGGAAATAGGCGTGAGTTTATGTATATGTATGTATATACATAAACTATAAATAGATAATACAGAAACTAAAAATGTATTAGACAAAGTCATGCATTTTGTCCATCACCTTGTGATTAAGAAATTATTGTGCTGTTTGCTACAAACTTGTAAATTATTAAATAAATCATCACTAATTTAAGAGCCACGCTCTTGTCGGTGTAGCATTCTCCATTATTCTCTATCAAACACCAATTCATTCACCTCCTTATAAGACACGACGGTTCGCCTTCTTTTTAATCTGTTCCATGTAAGCTCTTCTTGGTCTTCCCCTTCCTCTCTTTCCTTGTAGCTTCCCTACTATGATGTTTTTAATAAATTCGTCGTGTCTTATTAAGTGTCCAATCATCTTGCCTCTTCTGTCCTCATTAACTCTCAATATTTGCCTTAAACATATAATAAATACTTTATTGCATAAACAGGAAATACGAAACAAAAGAGAAATAAAAAAAAATAGGCGGTCTTATTCTAAAGATGACGTAGAAGAAGACCATACTAGTACTGGCAGCTTCCATCTAAAATGGTTACAATACGTTTTTAAATTTTGAACCTACGTAGAATCCGTCCCTGGAATTCACGGCCAATTTATTGCGGACTTCCGAAATTAAAAAGCGACTAATGTATCCACATTTAGAACCAAATGGGTGATCAACACGTTTGAGACAACTTCATTACGTACATCAAAGCAGGTTCAAATATAAAGGGTGCTAGTGACATCGTAACGAGAACTTTGGGGGTTGATTCAGACCATGATTCTAAGTTCTTCTTCTTCTTATCGTGTGGATTGTGAGGTGGAATACCAACCCCATCAACCCTGGTGTCTGGGTTATTATTGAGCCGCCAAAGGCCCCTGACATGGCTCATGTAACGACTACGTACTTACATCAGTAAATAGTGACCGGGACCAACGGCTTAACGTGCCTTCCGAAGCATGTATCATCTTACTTTCGGACAATCAGGTGATCAGCCTGTAAAGTCCTAACCAAACTAGGGATCACAAAATGATTTTCGTGATATGTCTCCACCGCGATTCGCACCCGGGGCCTCCGGATCGTGAGTCCAACGCTCAACCACTGGACCACAGAGGCCTATTCTAAGTTAATATCAATTGGAATATTCCGTCGCAAAAGTGAAAATAATTTTAAAAAAGCACTAAGATTTTCATGGATTTTCTGATAAGAAATTTCACTTAATATCAACTCAGAATCATGGTCTGATACATCCCCTTCAGTATTCGTTACGGTGTCTCTAACACCGTAACACACATACGTACTCGTATGGCTATCTGTACGTACTTGTGTGGGGTGAAAAGTATACATTCGAGCCTCCGGGAATCTTCTTCTACCGTGTGGGTTGTGACCAGCCTCATCAACCCTGGTATCAGGGTTATTATTGAGCCGCCAATGGTCCCTGACATGGCTCATGTACTTATTATTATTGCGTATGGCAAAAAATAAAATAAAATATCCTGAGTGGATCATATATCCAGCTTAAACATTGTTTTAAGTTTACGCGGTTATTATCATAATTAAAACACATAATAATGAGTTCTTACCGCGTTTAAAGCAGGGATATGAGACTCCCGATATTTGCCATGATCATCCCGTGATCATGGCACTTGCAACAGTGTTGAAATATCGGGAGTCTCATATCCCTGATTTAAACGCAGTAAGAACCCGTTATTATGTGTTTTAATTATCCAGCTTAGGCTCCCTCAACCAGGTCTTTGCTGCATCCGTCACACTATGCAGCTCGGCAATGCCACCTGGGAACCGGTGTAGAGGGCAACCAACGGCTTAACGTGCCTTCCGAATCACGGAGCATCTTACTTCCGGATACCCGGGTGCGATGCCTGCGATGGGTGGCATGTGTTGTGTTACGTCCCGACCTTGACCCGAACCCGGAACCCTGGATCGTGAGCCCAACGCTCAACAACTAGACCACCGCCGTTAAATTAGTTTGGAAATTACAGCGATATTTATGAGTACTTTTTTTACCTTTGCTGAGTTTGCTCTTGGCCCCAGACTTGCCCGAAGGCACTGACGAGGACTAAGATGGAGCGAGCTCGCCCAGAAGGTGCCTGTTCACTCTGGCCTTGAAAGCAGCCGGGTTATATGCATTCGGAAATACAGAAGACGGCAGAGAATTCCACCCGTACAGTCATGAGCAATATAATGTACCCACTTTAGGACTCTGTCGCACTAACATATTTAACATTTAGTGAGACTTACGGTTCAATTTGTCAAAAAAGTTAATGTGACATGGTACCAAAGTGTATATGCTCGTGACCGTACCACATAGTACCAAAGTCACGCGACTCTCCTCACGTTTCGCTTGCGGCGAATGCGTCATCACGTCACCGCTCGCTAATTCGTCAACGTCAACATAGATATATGTCTACAGGTCATTGGACTGGATGTTCGCATCATTACATAGAGACAGTTTCGTTAGTTACACTAATTAAAAATCAGTTTTTATGTGGTCATTGACTCGAACAAGGTTGAATAGAGTGAAGGTAGATTTGTGCCAAGCGTTTTTCTTAATCATCGATTGGCCTTGATTATGTTCTCTTTGAAATGAAGAAATCTCTAAACGGCCTCCATGGTCCAGTTGAGCGTTGTGCTCACGATCCGGAGGTCCCGGGTTCGAATCCCGGTGGGGACAAATCACAAAAATTACTTTGTGATCCCTAGTTTGGTAAGGACATACAGGCTGATCACCTGATTGTCCAAAAGTAAGATGGTCCGTGCTTCTGAAGGCACGTTAAGCCGTTGGTCCCGGTTACTACTTATTGATGTAAGTTCGTAGTCGTTACATGAGTCATATCAGGGGCTTATGGCGGCTCAATAATAACCCTGACACCAGGTTGATGGGGTTGGTAATCCACCTCACAACCCACACACTTACTTACATCAGTAAGTAGTAACCGGGACTAACGGCTTAACGTGCTTTCCGAAGCAGGGATCATATTACTTTCGGACAATCTGGTGATCAGCCAGTAATGTCCTAACTAAACGAAGGACCACAAAGTAATTTTTGTATGTTCCCACCGGGAATCGAACCCGGGACCTCCGGATCGGGAGCCCTACGCTCACCCACTGGACCACGCAGGTCGTTAAATTGTACTTTAATTATGAACAAAAACGTTTATAACTTAAATACCACTGGTGACTTTTCTACGGAAAATCTTCCACTTTAAAGGCTTACATGGTTCAATGGTCCAGCGTAATCATAACCATCTGTCTGCACGTCATGTAATGCTCAACTTACCCTAATAGGGCGTTAGTTGTGTCTGTCTCATGACAGTCAATACCTATAGAGTAACCCTTCGCTGCGGCTTCAAGTTAGATATTTTTTAAAAGATTAATGATTTCATAGGCCTCAAAAACTCTGAAGGTAGGTAAGGATTTTCTTTTTATTTTTTTTATTTGTACTACCTAGTACCTAGCACCTAGAACTTGATAGGTCACTTCAAGGAACAGAACGTTATTTATTTCTGATGTACTTTGATGCATTTTTAAAATCATAAAACGAAACATACATGTCACAACAGTTATCAAACCAAATACATTTTATAGCACAGAACTTAATTTTGTTCCAAAAATGAACAAATGACAAGGAAAAAAAGAAGTATGAGAAGGACACTCGAAATTTATCTCCGGAATGTATCTTTTGTCGGGTTGTATGTATCTTTTGCGGGGTTGCTACTACAAGTACCTTAGTTACCTAAAAGAAACCCCAACACTGGAAATTGTAAACTTACTTCTAAAAATAAACTTATATCTTTTGTCCGTCGCTCAGAGGTCCGTTGCTGAGTTTCAATCTATATCAATGTGCGAAGAGTTCATTTCTGATTACTCGTGGCTCTACCTACCCCATTAGAGATTATGGGTGTGGGTTTTAGTAGGTATGTATATACGATTCCATAACCGACTTAGCGTGCTAATAAATAAATTTCAACGGTTGGAAATTGAAGGTTTGGTGTATTCTTTGCAACTACAAAACCAAAATTATGGATAATAAAGAGTGCTCGTAAGAACATATTGTATCATTTCCCAAATAAAACTGTGTTACTGTTATATTCGCATTCGAATGTAACATAACAGCTGCATATTCGCACTGTAAAATTTTATTGCGCATAATTAACAACCGTTTGGTTATAATTCGCAAAAAAGAAAATAAAAATGTGAAATATTTATGATGGGAAGGGCTTTTTGGTTCACATGGTCTTTTTGTGGAAAGAATTGCCGATTGAGCAGTTAGTACTGAAGTCGTAATTTATCATCATCATCAATTTAAGAGCCACGCTCTTGTCGGTGTAGCATTTTCCATTCCAGTCTATCAAAGGCCAATTCCTTGACTTCCCTATAAGACACGACGTTAACCTTTTCTTTAATCTGTTCCATGTAAGCTCTTCTTGGTCTTCCCCATCCTCTCTTTCCTTCTAGTTTTCCTTCTATGATGTTTTTAATACATTCGTCGTGTCTTATTAGGTGTCCAATCATCTTGCCTCATCTGTTCTTAATAATTATTCGTAATTGGGTTGTATACTAGGATCAAGAAAAAATATAAAATACTGATAACTAAATAAAGACAGATCTGAAACTTAACGAAAAATATTTTATTTTTCCTATTAAACTTATTTATGAATTTTAATCAAGAAAAATGTAATAATAAGTCCGACATTTTATCACGATTTTCTATGACGTCACAGTGTGCGTTTTCATACAAATTCCATAGTAATTTCGTGTTTTGACGTTTAGTAAAAAGTAATTGATTTGACTAGTTGGAGACTAGCCTATTTATATTTGACAGAAATTAAATGAAACCTATTATGAAACCAAAGACAGCATCGGTGTCAACCACGGAATAGAAGAAAAAGGTTGGAAGGGCCAAGTAAGCGCGAAACGCGCGTCATACAAGTATGAGCATAAAGTTCATACTTCAACTTTACACTCCACTCGTCCGCAAACATTACGACACACGGATCTCCGCGATAGTATTAAAAGGTCGTCTTGTGCATGAAACCTGCAGGGTAAAATCAGCTAGCTAATATCAGAAAGCTAAAAACCTTATTATGATCATAATTAAAACATATAATAACGGGTTCTTACCGCGTTTAAATCAGGGATATGAGACTCCCGATATTTCGACACTGTTGCAAGTGCGATGATCACAGGATGACCCCCCTGATAAACGCCCCCCTGACTTAAACGCGGTAAGAACCCGTTATTATGTGTTTTAATTATGATAATAACCGCGTACACCTTATTATGATCGGCTATTTATAATAACAATACTTTTGTATGCAGTATCTTACGAAAAGTAATGATAAAATTTCAGTCTATCACATGAGATATACATTGCCGGTAAAGTGGCTATGAAATTTGAGAAGCAGTAGAGCTGTCGTAGTTATTTGGCGTAAGGTACTCTAGTCATGACGGTGGCATATCATGGGGTCTTTACGGGCCACAACGAAGCAATTCATCTACAAAGTAGCGGCCTCAGTGGTCCAGTGGTTGAGCGTTGTGCTCACGATCCGGAGGTCCCAGGTTCGAATCCCGGTGGGGACAAATCACAAAAACCACTTTGTGATCCCTAGTTTGGTTAGGACATTATAGGCTGATCACTTGATTGTCCAAAAAGTAAGATGGTCCGTGCTTTGTAAGGCACGTTAAGCCGTTGGTCCCGGTTACTACTTAGTGATGTAAGTACGTAGTCGTTACATGAGTCATGTCAGGGGCCTATGGCGGCTCAACAGTAACTCTGACACCATGGTAGATGGGGTTGATAATCCACCTCACAACCCACACGATAGAAGAAGAGAAGATCTAATCATTTATGCACATAAAAGTAAAAAAAGCAATATTGCTTTTTTTAGATGAATTGATCCAATGTGGCCTTTCAAATACTCCAGCTCGCGACAGTGTAAGGACCTTAGCTACCCGATACCAACTTTTTCGTAGTCAAAAGAACCTTTGTTTGTCTACCAACCCTTATAAAGATTACAGGCGTGCAAGTACTATGTTTAACTGCACAACGATGCGTGTTTTATAATAAGTATTTTTTGTCAGCATTTCCAAAAGAGTACAATTACTTAATATGTTATGGCTTGCTATTCTGTCTTTATTTCATGTTTCTTACTTCTAATTTCTAAACCTTGGCCGCTATAGTAATCGCCCTAAAAAATATATATTAACAAATAATTGGACTATGAAATGAGCACACCGCTCCAACGCGCATGCGCGAACGAAGAAGATACTGAGTCGGCGCATCAGAGTGCGCAGCCATCTTCCGCAAATATCTGTGAACATGGTGTGTGTATAAAACTATAAACTATCTTTAAAATTATACTAAACAACTAAAACACTAAACTAATTATCTTAAAACTATAACTAACCCGGCCGGGCACTAACAAACTAATAAAATACTAATAATACATAGAATTAAACCGAGGAGACCAGTGAGCAGCGGCGGCCGAGGTAAGTCTTAATCTTATTCTTTTTCTTTACACCTTTTACTTTGAAGCGGGCCAGGGCAGTTCTCTCCCCACGTCTATTCTTTATTTTAATTTACAAACCCATTTTTTTATAAAATTCCATTCCAATTGGCCTCTGGCTTACGCAGCACGACAGAACGTCCGTTCAAGCCACGCCATTTTTAAGTGGTCCTAATCGAGCGCGAATTTCCTATGGATACTGGGTTCAATTTCAATAGGAAACTCCAGTTTACAGTGTATTGTCTTTCTAACCTAATTCTCCCTCTATTTACATTCATACTTTTGTAATAAAACATTCAATAACTCATTTTTACGAAACTTCTGTGCTTGGATAAAACATTTAAACTTGGTAGGGTTATATCAGTAATTACCTACCTACGCGTGTGGATATTATTATTACATATTACTATTCGAATCTTGACTTAATATCAATACCTACTATAACCATGGACGATAATTCTAAATTAAACCTTCTTGTAATTAGACGTGAATATATATTCCGTGATATTCAAATATTGTTTGATTTGTCGCAACAAGTAGCTACAGATCCATCAAAGGTCAATGCCTTCAAAAGTCGTTACAAACGTGTAGAATCAATTCGTCAGGAATATTTAAATGTCGTTCATGATATTCATACATTAATGCTTACTATAAATCCGAAAGAGGTTATTGATATGAAAACGGTGGAAGCGTTCGACACTCTTTACTACGCCGTCGAAGCCGCGGCAGATCAGCTGATACCGAAACCACGGGAGCGAGTCGCTGACCGTGCGTTGGGCGAGTCCACTGCGAATTCAGCCGCGAAATTCAAACCTATTGCGCAGGTCAGATTGCCGAAAATTGAACTGCCTAAGTACGATGGGAATATTGAACATTGGCAGACTTTTTATGATACATTTTTGTCACTTGTACATGAAAATGAGAACATAAGTACAATCGAGAAATTTCATTATTTGATTTCTTGTCTTTCTGGCTCCGCTTTATCGGTTGCAAAGGGCGTTCCAGTCACTGTTAACAATTATCAAATTGTATTCGACGCTCTCGTTGAACGTTTTCAAAACAAACGCATTTTAGCCGCGAACTATTTGGATAAAATATGTAACCATGCACCTTTGCGAAACTGTAACCTGAACGAATTACGTAATTTAACAAGTTTATTACAAGAATCAGTCAACGCTCTTAAAGCTATAAAAATCGATAACCTTGGGGAATTTATTTTATTTTATTTATCATCTCGAAAATTGGATGTTGATACACGAAAGCGCTTTGAAACCCAAAACAGTCGAAACCTGCCTACTTTTACCGATTTGTTGACTTTCTTACAAACCTATGTCAAAGTTCTTGAAGCGAGCGAGTCTTCCGCTCCAATTCCTACTGCATCACAAAAGATGTATCAAATCCAAAAACCTCATTTTGAGACACGTAATAATAATAATCGTTTCAAATCGTCCGCCTTCCCCGCGAATACGGAGTCGCACTTGGGCGTCGAGCAGTACTCGGAGATATGTTCATACATACCTACAGGGCCGCACTCAGATACAGGGCCGTACTTAGACCCGTACTTTAACGCGGGGGACTGTTCGAACCAACAGACTGCTCTGACGACAGAGGCGTATTCAGCTACAGGGCCGAACTCGAGTGTAAACAAGTATCCAGATTGTTATTGTTGCGGTTTTTCCCATCATTCCATTTATAAATGCCCGGTCTTTCATGCATTAAATTTTAATGAAAAACAAAAACTTATTACAACAAAAAATCTTTGCGCAAATTGTTTGCGACGGAATCATACTGCAAATCAATGTTTTTCGAAATCGACTTGCTCGAAATGCAATGCACGTCACCATACGCTCCTTCATGACGAAGGCACCGCCGCGGCTTGCCCTGTTACCTCCATGCCTGGCCAACAAGCGTCAGCATCCGGAATGGAGCCAGCCGCAGTAACTATGAACACCACGAGTTCTGGCGCACACGTTGGACACAGCCGTGCACTCGTTCTTCTCGGCACATGTACGGTGCGAGCGCGTGGGCCTGCAGGAACATTTAACGTGCGCGCACTTATAGATAGCGGAGCGCAAGATTGTTTTATGACTAGTGCTTGTGCACAGCGTCTGGGCTTACCTTTACGTCGCTGCCACGTAGCCGTAGCTGGTCTAGGTCAAAACACTGTCCACCAGATAAAGGGCATAGCGTCATGTTCTATACAACCTTGCGATTCCCATGAACCAAGTTTCGATGTCTCTCCGATCGTAATGAACACTATTACAAACAAAATGCCCGCAGTAGAAGTCCCTTCTACTGTTCGAGATTCTTTTAAACATTTAACTCTAGCGGACGAAAACTTTGATAAACCTAATGACATTGATTTATTGTTAGGTGCCGAGCTGTTTCATAATGTCTATGACGGTCAGCGTTTAAATTTGGGCCCGGGCTTGCCGGTCGCTCTGCACAGCGTATTCGGCTGGGTTCTCACGGGGAAGCTCGACCCCGAGTGTCGACCCCCACCGACTACCTCTTCCCTCTTTGCTTCCACACTTGCCCTAGACAATGTGGTCAAGCGTTTTTGGGAGGTCGAAGAGCCCCCGTCGGTTGATATTTCAAACCCAGAAGACGATAAATGTGAACAGTTATATACCAATCTAGTGAAACGCAATCCTGACGGAAGGTACGTCGTTCCTATGTTAGTCAAGGAGCCGTGCGAAAAACTCGGGGATTCTTATAATATTTCTTTATCACGATTCACAAACCTTGAAAGACGACTTCATCGTCACGACCAACTGAAAGAAGATTACGTCCGCTTTATGCGCGAGTATAGCGAGTTGGGTCATATGGAACCTGTTGACCCACCGAACGATAGTGACCGGAATATAATTCCTCACCATTGCGTTTTAAGACCAGATAGTTCAACTACCAAACTACGTGTAGTTTTCGACGGCAGCGCGAGAACTACTAACGGGAAGGCTTTAAACGATATTGTCCACACCGGTCCAAAACTGCAAAATGATATCGTAGACATCATTACTAAGTTCCGCCTTCACGAGGTAGTTTTCACCGCGGACATCTCTAAGATGTACCGTAATATTGATTTGCGACCGGAAGACCGTAAATACCAACACATTTTTTGGCGAGACTCGACTTCAGAACCTGTACGCGAGTACGAACTCACTACTGTTACTTACGGGGTGAGCAGCTCACCTTATCTTGCAATAAGAACTTTGCATCAACTCTCGCTGCTGAAATAATCAAACATGACACTTTTATGGACGATATCACAGTCGGAGCCCCTTCTGTAGAAGAAGCTATTGAATTGAAAAACGAATTAGTTAAATTACTGGACTGTGCTAAATTCGAGCTCCGCAAATGGAGTAGCAATTCCCCTGAGTTTCTTTCCCAATTACCTTCGGAGCATTGTCAAATACCAAAACCGTTTTGTGACAATAGCAATCAACATACGCTTAAGATTCTTGGAATACAGTGGGATCCAACTCAAGACAATTTCACTTATTCGGCATCTGAGCTAGATTCGAAATGTACAAAGCGTTCTATTCTGTCAAATGTCGCTCGCATTTATGACCCTCTTGGGTGGTTAACCCCGGTGGTTCTTATAGCCAAGTTGCTTATTCAAGACCTGTGGCGACGTCAGTTGGACTGGGACGAATCCGTTCCTGCGGACGTTTCACAACAGTGGCAAAACTTCGTATCGGAGTTACAAAATTTGACTGAAGTGCGTATTCCTCGTCGAGTAGCACTTTCTAATACAGCCAAATACGAACTAGTCGGGTTTTGTGATGGATCGACGAAGGCTTACGGGTGTTGCGTCTATCAACGATCAATTGGCGACGGCGACATTACATCGCACTTGTTAATTGCGAAGTCTAGGGTAGCCCCTTTAAAACCTTTAACGGTTAACCGACTTGAGTTGTGTGGTGCTGCTCTTCTTGCGCGCGTGTTAAAGCATATGTATAGTTTACTTCACAGTCAAATTAACATCGTGCGAGTAACTGCCTTCACAGACAGTAGTACTGTGTTAGCGTGGCTGAATACACCTCCCTACAAACTTAAGACGTTTGTATCGCATCGTGTGGCTAAAATAATAGACGAAGTAAGCGTCGAAAATTGGTTACACGTATCGACTCATGATAACCCGGCTGATCATTGCAGTCGTGGTCTTCCCTGTTCTCAAATTATTACGAGTCAAACTTGGTGGTCTGGACCAAAATGGCTTTTAGCCGAATCAACATCTTGGCCTATTCAAAGAGAATTAGTTTCCCCTGACAATATTCCCGAACTGAAATCTACAGCTCACGTAGCATTACCAACGTCTGAGAAGGATGATGCTGTTTCACAACTTATTCACAAGTGCTCATCTCTTTCACGTGTACAACGCGTCTTAGCGTGGTGTTTGCGTTTCGTTGCGAATTCAAAGCGTTCGTCTGAGGCTCGTATAACATCACCATTAACGGTTGAGGAATTGAACACTTCGCTGTCTATGCTAGCTCGACATGAACAAGCAGCATCGTTTTCGGAAGAAATAGACTCCGTCAAATCAAACATTCCTTGTAGTCGCATTATACAAAAGCTGTACCCTTTTATTGACGAGTTGGGTCTTCTGCGAGTGGGGGGGAGGCTGAAAAATTCTCAGTTACCACAAAACACAATTCATCCTATATTATTGCCGAAGTTATCTCCCATCTCACGACTTATAATCGATTATTATCATCGACTGCATTTACATTGTGGCCCCCGAACCTTACAATCTCTCGTGCAGAGACGATTTTGGATTCTAGGTATTCGGAATTTGATTCGGTCCCGACTATCTAAATGTGTCACCTGTTTCAAGGTCAATCCAACACCATGTCAACCTATGATGGGTAACCTGCCGTCGCCTAGAGTACAACCCGCGCGTTGTTTTCAAAACGTCGGAGTTGATTTTGCAGGACCATTTACGGTTAAAGAGAGTCGACGACGAAATGCAAAAACGTATAAGGCTTATGTTTGCGTGATAGTGTGTCTTGCTGTCAAGGCAATACACCTAGAAGTCGTATCTGATTTATCTACTCCAGCTTTCATTGCGGCTTTTGATCGTTTTGTGTCTAGACGCGGTCTCTGCAAAATGGTGATTTCAGATTGTGGCACAAACTTTATAGGTGCGAGGCGTTACCTCAGCGAAATACATCAATTGCTACTTACCAAGCAGTCTGAATTAAATACGGAATTTTCAGGACGCGGTATAGATTGGCGTCTAAATCCTCCAACCGGCAGCCACTTCGGTGGTATTTTTGAAAGCGGCGTTAAGTCAATGAAACACCATCTCAAGCGTGTAGTAGGATTACAAGTTTTAACTTTCGAAGAGTTGGTAACAGTACTAACTAAAATCGAGGCTGTTCTTAATTCTCGACCGCTGTGTTTTCTTTCATCCGATCCCAGCGAGGTAGACGTTTTAACTCCCGGACACTTTTTGACTGGTGGCCCGTTGGTTTCACTCCCCGAACCTCAACTCGAGGATACTTATGTTCCACCACGCGAGCGATGGCAGATGCTTCAGAAGCTCACTCAAAGTTTCTGGCGCGCGTGGCAACGTGATTACCTTCATACGTTGCAACAACGGGTAAAATGGTTCAAAGGTCAGGCAAATGTTAAAATTGGGAATATCGTAACAATCGTAGAACAGAACTTACCTCCGTTAGAATGGCATTACGGTAAGGTGGTCGATATCCATCCGGGCAACGACGGCGTCGTACGAGTTGTTACGCTTCGTACTGCGAAGGGTTTGTTACGTAGACCTGTAGCCAAAATCTGTCCTTTACCTCTTAGTAATTAATCTACCAATTTCTTTTAATATATCTATTTACGTATTCTTTCACTTTGTTTTTTTTTTATCCAAGCACACATTCTACTTTCTGCTCACTCATGTGATCTTGAAACATTCTCTGTAAACTTGTCGTCCTTATAAACAGTTGTACATTTGAAAGTCCGATTCATATGAACATTCTCCGTTAACTTGTCACTATTTTAGTTGTATACAGTATTTTGGTTAAACTGATTGACTTTTAATTTATCTTTTGAAATCCCTGAAGTGATTCCAAGTGGGGGGGAATGTTATGGCTTGCTATTCTGTCTTTATTTCATGTTTCTTACTTCTAATTTCTAAACCTTGGCCGCTATAGTAATCGCCCTAAAAAATATATATTAACAAATAATTGGACTATGAAATGAGCACACCGCTCCAACGCGCATGCGCGAACGAAGAAGATACTGAGTCGGCGCATCAGAGTGCGCAGCCATCTTCCGCAAATATCTGTGAACATGGTGTGTGTATAAAACTATAAACTATCTTTAAAATTATACTAAACAACTAAAACACTAAACTAATTATCTTAAAACTATAACTAACCCGGCCGGGCACTAACAAACTAATAAAATACTAATAATACATAGAATTAAACCGAGGAGACCAGTGAGCAGCGGCGGCCGAGGTAAGTCTTAATCTTATTCTTTTTCTTTACACCTTTTACTTTGAAGCGGGCCAGGGCAGTTCTCTCCCCACGTCTATTCTTTATTTTAATTTACAAACCCATTTTTTTATAAAATTCCATTCCAATTGGCCTCTGGCTTACGCAGCACGACAGAACGTCCGTTCAAGCCACGCCATAATATATTCAGCGAAACAGCGTAACACGAACCAATATTTCCTGTACTCACATAAAGTAAATTGTTATATTATGTTTAATAAGACAAGTAACCAGCCATACAAAGCGTTTATCTTTGCCTTATAGTAAAATAGGGTAGTTTCCAACTAGTCAATTCAATTCATCATCATCAGCCCATTAACGTCCCCGCTGCTGGGGCACGGGCCTTCCCTATGGATGGATAGGGAGATCGGGCCTTAAACCATCACGCGGGCCCAGTGCGGATTGATGGTTATGATGATGATGATGCGTTCCAGCCGATTTCGGCTACGGCGACTGCTTCAACTCCGACGATCCTCCGATGGTTATTAACGACTGCTAATGCAGCCGGGACCAACGGCTTAACGTGCCTTGCGAAGCACGGAGGAGTTCGAGATGATTTTTTTTTTTGTGGTCACCCATCCTATGACCGGCCTTTGCGAAAGTTGCTTAACTTCAACAATCGCAGACCGAGTGCTTTTACCGCTGCGCCACCGAGCTCCTCAATTACTTTTTGCTAAACGTCAAAACATTATTATGGAATTTGTATGACTAAGCAACCTGTGACGTCATAGAAAAACGTCGGTATTATGTGTTTTAAATATGATAATAACCGCGTGAACCTCAAACAATGTATATTTAAGACGATGTCTCGAAATGGTTTTAGGATAAGCATAACTGTTTTCCCACATACTGATTTCGTGATATACCAACGCCAAACGGTAGCGTAGCCACGGCATATCATATCGTTCGAAATTTAATTTGCCATCCTGAAAAGGATACTATCGGTGGCACACCCTGGCAATTTGCGTAAGTTGTTTTCGTATATTGCCCAGGGTGTGCCGGAAGGATATGAACTGAGTATACTGTGCTAATTTTTTATGGTGGAGAAAATACAAAACAAATTCACTAGGTATTTATATTTAGTACAATATGGTGTGTATCCTTTCTACCCACTTATGTACCCATCGTTATTTGTACTAGGAATGGTTGGGTACTACCAGTTACAGGTAAGACGGGATGTGACTTTGTTAAAATATATTTTTAAAGTATTTAGAGGACAATTTACCAATCCGGAAATTTTGTCGTCACTATGTCTTTATGTACCGGACAATTATTGCAACGTGCGACGGCAACCGCAAATGTTTAAAGTCCCGCTGTCGAGAACCAATCTTGGTTGGTACTCGCCGGTTACTCGCGCGATGCGGATGCTTAACGCCCTGGCCCAGGACAACCCGGACGTTGACCTGTACAGCTGTTCGGTGGCCAAATTCACAGATGTGGCATTTCGCTATTGTTCAAGTTAAATAATAATAATTGTTATGTCTTATATGTGTTTGTTTCAGTCGAATTGGTTTTTACTGTAATGGCTGAATGTAAAACTGTAAAAATAAATAAATAAATAAATAAATAAATAAATTTTTATCCACCCTTGACTTGAATCTGTCAAAGATGGATATTGCCAATGTGTCCGAACAATAGTGCCATGTTTTTTTTTTACCTTTGATGGGTTTGCTCTTGGCCCCAGACTTGCCCGAAGGCATGGACTAGCCCTAAGACGGAGCGAGCTCGCCCAGAAGGTGCCTGTTCACTCTGGCCTTGAAAGCACCCGGGTTATATGCATTCGGAAATACAGAAGACGGCAGAGAATTCCACTCCATAGCAGTGCGCACAGTATGTCTTAAATATTCGACCACTTAAGGGTGGCTTGGCGACTACTTTCTAATTCTAGCTACTTTCGAATTATTTTTATTAGTGTCGATTATAGTGGGGTGGGTCGTTTCCCTCCTGCCTTCCGCACTCTGTCTGACGCGTGTGGGATGGCGCCCAGAGTAGTCTATGTCAAAGTCGTACTAAGAATCCTGTCCTCCCTCTGAATAGTACTGACAGTTACTGCTGCCTTCAAACAAAAGCTGCGTCGCGTAAAGAACTGAAAATAATAAAAAAAAAACTATAATTTTCATGAATGTTCTGACGGGAAATTCCACTTTATATCAACTCAGAATCGTGGTCTGAATCATCCCATCAGTATTCGTTGCGATGTCACTAACACCCTGTATTTCCAAACAACCTCGTAAGGGACGCTACGAATCACTTTCAACATATAATTTCATAAATAATAAGTAATAAAACCGCGATTGATCTCCACCATTTTCGCAAGCGTCCCAACTTCAGTCTACTTTGATATAAACTCTTAATTTAAAGTGTATCAAGTAATTTCAAGCCTGGAGGCTTTCGTGCCTGCATCAGGCATTCCCAAACAGTTTTCGATGAATTGGATGATTTCCTTCAACATAGCTCCTAGCTCTTGTGCTAGCGATATAGCGTTTTTACGATTAGGTCGATATGGTATACAAGCGAAAACAGATAACAAAACAAAAACATCAGAATTGTGGATAGGTTAAACAGCCCATATAATTTTGTTCTTCTGGCGCCGATATTTTTCCGTACAGCCTAATTATTTTTATAAAAAAATACATTGTAATATTTAATACGGTACATCAAACTTAAAAAGTTTTATACCATGCAGTGCAGATTCGTCGAATTTATCCCGGGATATATTCAGAATTCGGAACTCTCTGGGGAATCGGGTGATGCGGAGCAGAATCGAACAAACCCGAAGGTTGCCTGGAAGAAATTGCTGTTTAGCAATAAGGCCGCCTATTGTGCTTATGTTTTTATTCGTATGTTTCTATCCTTTGTATATATGTTGTTGTGCAATAAAGTATTACTGATTGATTGATTGAATCGAAGAAACACTTACCGCCTTATCACAAAACGAAGACCAAAGATAAACTAGCTTTAAAATAGTAAACCGTGCCACGAAAGATATCTACGGATTTTAATTAAACTAATTGACAAATAAAAAAAATATAATTCACAAGTCAGTAAAAACCGGGCCTGTCAAATCTACAGGTTAGGTAAGCGGACCCTGTGAAAAACGGAAACTAACCCTCTCAATATCGTAAAAGTTACTAATAAAAATAAAACAAGATTTAGTGACTTTGTTGGTATCACTGAGAAACGTTAGTCATGTAGCTATCTAGACAAACTGAGATCAAACCCGTCGAACGATGTTTTAAGTCAAAACTAACTTTTGCTTCAGCGAAAAAAACTATGTCTTTCGCATAGACTTAGAATTTTTACGCGCTTGCTTTTTGTCACTCGAATTCCGCTTATCGCTAATCGCTGTCAGTCGGCCAATAACCACACCAAGGAAACCACGCACCTACTCATTATTTTAAGAAACATTTAAGTCAAAAATTTGTGGAAAGCATTGCGTAATTACTTTCGGTACAAAATTGCTATGTGCATTATATAGGGCGACGTCACGGATATTGTCGGACTGGAAATGGCATCTAAAATATTTATGTGCTTATAGATTATATGAAGGTATGACATGGCTGTACATACATACATACATAAACTCACGCCCGTAATCCCTAATGGGGTGGGCAGAGCCACAAGTAATCAAAGACAACTTGCAGCCACTGTTGATACGAAGTCCAAAGATGGATATGATGAACCTTATGGTGATAAGGGATCAGCCTATCGCCCATAACATTAGTCCATCATGTTAGAGGACACAATCCCTCTGTCACATGGCTGTAGACGTCACTGAATCATGTTTGTTCAAATATAACAATGCATCGTGAAATCAACATGATGACAAAAATAGGAACGTTATAACCCTTCCACGGACAGAGACCTTGGGTCATTGATGGTTCATAACAGATAGTATGAGAGTATGACAACTTTGAATCGAAACGTCAGTAGACGTTCTATCCTTGAAAGTGTTAAGCTAGTTCACCGGCTGCGGATGCGGGTTGTTTGTCTCGCTTGCACTCATGCGTTAGACGGCACACGATAAGAATGAGGTTTTTGTATGGAGTGTCTGGTCTGTGATAATTCGTACCAGGAAGGTATGTGGTTTTCTAAAAGCTAGGCTGTTACTTCCAGCAGCTCCGTATAGAAGGCTCATTGACATGCGCTCCTCGAAATTTTGCAATAAAGTAGTATATTGAAGAGACCACCACCTATCACGCTGGTCTAACATAAAATTCGGTGACGAGACACCTTGCTATGGATACACCTCTGACTACCCCAATCGGGATACAATTGTGAGCTTACGCTATGTTCTCATAAATCTGTTCTGTGAAAATTCTATATCTTTGTTTTAGTGGACCTACCAGTGCGGCGGCAGAAACCCGTAAGAGAAGTGGAAAAAAAAAAACAAAAAATGGCCGCCGCTCCAGATCAAATGAGATCCTGCAGGCACAGAGTAGTGATTGAAACGGAGACTACAGGACAACCCAGAAACAAAAAAAACTTAAGACATATACTATTCCGCTTATCATCTCCGGCTTACTGGTAAGGACCCTGAAAGTTACCCAAATACTTAAAATAATAAAATAAAAATGAACTCGTCTAATAAGGCGATGGTTGCAGCTGCAATTTTATATTCGGGAAACTTGTATAAGTAGCTTGTGGTCAAACGGATTATGGGATTTCGGAAACGAGATTTGGTAATCAAATCCAGAGTGCAATACTCATTTCGGCGCTACAAAAGTCGTAAAAGTTTTACAGTCTTACAAAAATATGTTTCCATAAATTTTTATAATAACGTAAAATATTTTAATCAACTTTCAAACAAGCCGCATTTATCAACGTGCTCCTTGGTTTTTTTTACGGAAATCGCGGATTAACTTTTAAGTAAGTATTATTTATTATCATTAATTGGAATTGTAGATAATTTAATACGCCGCAGATTTATGTTGGATGATAAAAAGTTATCTGTACTAGGATTAGTTTAAGTGCGACAAATTATCAACTTTTAACACTTCTGAAAGAATCTTATGATGGATATGAATAACCGTAGAATGGTAGGATGCTAACCCGTCACTCATAGCGCCCTATCTCATTAGGACTCGTTCGGAGCAATCACAATATATAACTATTCGAGGGTTTCAACCAATAGCCGTGTGACGTTTATCTACGTGGATAACATTCGCTGCGTTTATTGGTCGAAAGCCTTGATTCGCGCCGCGTCGCAGCGCAGTTGTCGTGCAGCCCCTTCTGGTGTGTTGTTGTTTGCGCAAACAACAAGTCACAATTCAACTGCATACATTTAGTCGATGACGTGGTGATTTGGCCCTTAGATCTATCATGCATGTTGGGGGGACATAATTCCTTGATGGCCTTATAGGTGCTAGGTACCCAGGATGATTTAAGCAACTGAACTTTCAAGCGGAGTTTTCAAATCTACATTAAGTCACAATATATATATTATATATCTTTACTCCCAGAAAATGCTTATAAGTTTTGGGTGCGTTGCGTGTGAAGTACCCGGAAGACCTGATTGCAATTTAAAGTGTACCAGAAAAAGAAGTCTACTCTGTATCAGGAGTGGGTTTAATGATGTGTTTAATGTTGGGGAATTTTTGGCCAGAGCACCCACACGGGACCTGTAGTAATTGATGCAAAATCAGTTCAGCTAGTGATGTACTGGGGGGTGAAAAGGACACATCGAAGCAATTGTCAAAACATTTGGGCTTATAAAACGAAGTGTCCAAAAGCAATAGTGCTTCTTTAAATGTATTGCTTCGATGTGGCTTTGTAACCTACTTTAAAATTCTTTTAAAATTATTTTTAACTCGCACACTTACACATTAATATGCCTACTTAACACACACACCCTTCAGTCTAATACTTAGATGTAAGTAAGTTTAACTTTAAGTTTCCTTTGGCAAACTATGCGCCAACATTACATGCACCCCATTTTCTACGGTTTCCCAAGATACAGGCTCCGCCTAGTTTGGGAACCTCTGTTCATTTGGTTAATTTTTTAATGTACCCACCCTACTTCCTGTGCCTTATTGTATTATTTCTGATAATAAAAACATTTTTATTTATTCATTTTCAACTCTACGGATCGGCAAAAAAATTGGTTATGGACAGAGGTGAGTGTCTTTTCTTTCAGCCAAATGCCTGTGTACCTTTGTGCAGTCTAAGAGACTAGTTGTTGTGATTTGATTTGGAACAGAAACGTCCTGCCAAGGTTTCTTTGGGCCGCTTTTTGCGTTTTCCACGCGTACACCAGATCTGAGCTTGTCGGGATAGGTGTCCCACAGGTCTTCTAAGAACATAATCAATCCATCGTCATTTCCTCACCCGGTACAACGTTTAAGACAACAGGCCTGAGGGTGCCCAGTTGGGCGCGAACCTCGGCTCAGGGCGTCGTCTGAGAACAAAAATATTTATTTTAGTGGGTCGATAGCGATAAGCGCTGATTGAGGGAAATCAGGGAGTTGACCACGCCGGCGGAATCGGTATCGGGATCCTGAAGTATTTGATGTCGCGAGCTGACTGGCCTCCTCTATGGCTAGAGTAATTGGGTCGTCGGGATCGTATATTACGTCACCGCCATTTCTGTGTACCATGAATTATTAAATAAATACCAAATTTAATCGGTAAATCGATACCGATTCCTTGCAAAACCGCCCATCACCAGCACCGCTTAAAACCGGTTTTCCAAAACCGATCTCGGCCGCGGTTTTGGTATCGTTATTATCTCGCTTCTTGACATGCTCGGGACAGGTGAAATTTTAATGCAGCCTTTATTTTTTCCTTTTATTTTATGTTTAATCACATGTAATTTACAGAGAAGTCAAATTAGTTGCGACGTCGCTCCCTTGGCACGTAGTAAACGCGATTTTTTAAAGAAATAATTCGAAAGTTGCATAAACGTGAAAAAAGTCACTCGATTGCGAATCGAACCCGGGACCTTTGTTGTGAAACCGTATGAAGCCATTACTTAGGTACACCACATACATACACACCACACCATATGCGATTTTCTACCTTGAAAATCGCGGAATACTCCGTACTTCCACGCCCCATTTTCGAAAAGTGGGGGGTTTGATATTATTTTTTTTAAATTGCGCACTTACTAACAAATGTCAAATTGCAATATTGCTGTTTCGATGAAATGTTTACCTGTGGCTATTTATGTGCGCATATTATGCCGGCATTTCATGATTTGCCGTCTGATACCCGGCATAACGTTTAAATATTTGTCCGGCCGTTTGGGCAAATCGTCTCTGCACTGTTACAGTACCAAGATACTACAAACAAATGTAATGAAGTAAGTAAGTATGGATAATAACTATTGTACCATAAAAAAATACGTTTACTTACATAAATATTTTGCCAGGTATACTCAGCTACTTAAAAAGTCTGTAGGGTGACCAAAGTATTAGAAAATAAAAATATTATTAAAATAATTTTAAGCTAAATAATTGTGAGCTTATGCATATGTGGAGTTAATAAATAAAATTATTTAATTCATTTTACCTAGTACATGTTGCTTATGTTCTAGTTACCGAGTTTACAAAAGCTTTAAAAGTCTGTGTTGGGAGTGTTAATTATATACTTATGCACATTCTTTACTTTTCTTTTTTCTTCTGCCTTTCTTACTTAACGCATATTATAAACGCGTATTCACTCTTCATTCATTACATGTTTAGTTAACGCCTCGTTCACAAGAACAACTTAATTCGCGTGAGAGAACCATGCGACCTAACCCTTACCGCGCTCAAGGGCTTTTTCGGGCAACAATTTTGGACCAGTTCGCTGATGCCATTGACCCCTGGAACGCCAAAGGCGCTGGTATTTGGGCCGTTTTCGGCTCCAAAATCGCACGTCGTAACGTTGTTTTTGCTCGCCGCATTATTATTATTAATTGGATCACAGGACCGCTGATGCCAATCGTTAAAGGGTTAAGGGTGTTTTAGTATTCGATGATAAGGTTCTCGCTAAACAAGATTTTTCTGCCACGTACACTACTCTGTACTCTCTTTACGGATACAATGTATTCCGTGTAAAAAAAATAATAATTTAATAGTCACAAAAGTATTTTTTTTAATAATCAGTAACTAACCACAAGCGCCCTTCACAATATTACCGTTTTAAAAACCCCATACGGATCGCTGAAAATCGTCCGAATTTATAACCCGAATAAATCAGAAAAGACACTTCAAACTGCACGGCACTGCATTATCAATGGCCACCGTAACTTAGCGAGATAACCTGCTATTTGTTCCCTGCCAAATTTTGTTGGTCAATTGACATACGGTCGCAAAATACATTATGGCACCTATTTGATTTTGGCGGGTTATAAATTTGGAATTGCAACCGCCAACGTGTATGCAGACACAGTATATCTATATCAGTAAATCCATTAGTATTAATTTAAAAATACAGAAATTATACCGAGATGAGAAATGTTAGTAAGTATTCGTCAAAATGTGTGGCATAGTAGTTTTGCATTAGGTGTAGGTATGCTCACCGCTAAGCACGTGATAAATTATTATCACATGCTCAGCGGTGAAGTAAAACATCGTGAGGAAACCCATATTCCCGAGAAATGCATTTTCGGAGGTATGTAACCTAACCTATATTGGGCTGGATTTCCCTTCGCGGGTTGGAAGGTCAGACAGGCAGTCGATTCTGTAAAAAACCGGACCTGTCAAATCTTCAGGTTAGGTAAGCGGACCCTGTGAAAAACACAGGGATGATGCTGTGCTGCTAGGGAGATGATGATGTAGATATGCTCGGATAAGATTCCTTAGAGATGCTTTTTACACACACTTCATTTTAACCTGATATGAGGCAAACCTAAAATAACTAACTTTAAAAAAAATGTGGTCAATTTTTTTTTTTCATGTCATGTTTATTTCATGTTCTAGCGACAAAATACAGGGTGTTAGTGACATCGTAACGAAAACTTTAAGGAATGATTCAGAGCATGATTCTGAGTTGATATCAAGTGGAATTTTCCGTCGCAAAAGTATGGAACTAGAATAATTAAAAAACACACTAAAATTTTCATGAATTTTCGACAGGAAATTCCACTTGCTATCAACTTAGAATAATGTTCTGAATCAACCCCCCTTACCTACTTGTATGTACTTGTACGGGGTGTAAGTGACATCGTAACGAATACTGAGAGGGATGATTCAGCTTATTATTCTGAGTTAATATCAAGTGGAATTTTCCATAGCAAAAGTATAGTTTTGAAAATAATAAAAATAAAACTAAATAAAATTGTGAATTTTGTGACGGAAAATTCCACTTGATTAACTCAGAATTATGGTCTAAATTATCCCCCTCAGTATTCGTTACGATATCACTAAACCCTGTATGACAGGTGATTGGTTTACAATTTGTGGAAAGTCCTTCAACTGTATATATGCGAATCTCGGTTACTCTGTGGCTGGTCAGTTCAGGGTTCCAAGAAGGGCGCGGTATGCAGCCGGCGTTTCGTTTATATTAGCCTAATGACTGCCCAGAGGACCACCACTTTTTACTTCGCTCTTTCTTTAGTCTTTCGCTTTGTAAAGAGCAACTTTCTGTTCAGAGAACAGAGGCAGCGTAAGTAGTGATAATTATTAATTATATTGATTTTACGCTTAGGCGTCTAACGATCATAAAAAGGACATCTAATAGTGGAATTTTGATCAACCTGCAGTGCAGCTATTTACACGTAATATGTTATGTTATGAGAGAACTCCCCGACGAGTTCTGACATGGTGTGCGCGTGAAAACACAAAAGGCCGCTCCCAAAGAGACCTAGGGTTAAAAAAAGGCCGCATCGAAGCAATTCATTTAAAAAAGCAATATTGCCTCTTTACACTAATGAATATAAGCCTGAGTAACGTTTGTTCTTAGAAGTTAAGTACCTTTCATGTCAGAGGTACCTCTGACTACATTCATCGCAAGATAAACTAAGTACCGATACCTCACCATGCTTTCTGTTAAACCAGCGTGATAGGTAGCCGTATCGCCATCTGTAATGGTCGTAATGGTAGTGGTGTAACGGCCTCCGTGGTCCAGTGGTTTGAGCGTTAGGCTCACGATCCGGAGGTCCCGGGTTCAAATCCGGGTGGGGACATATCACGAAAATCACTTTGTGATACCTAGTCTGGTTAGGACATTACAGGCAGATCACCAGATTGTCCGAAAGTAAGATGATCCGTGCTTCGGAAGACACGTTAAGCCGTTGGCCCCGGTTACTACTTACTGATGCAAGTTAGTAGTTGTTACATGAGCCACGTTAGGGGCCTTTGGCGGTTCAATAGTAACCCTGACACCAGGGTTGATGGGGTTGGTAATCCACCTCACAACCCACACGATAGAAGAAGATGGTCGTAATATATCCTAGTTACTTATATACAATTATTATGTATTTATTTCGGCGATGTGTTATCTAACAGTTATTCAAAATACGTCATTCACGAAATCACCTACAGTAACCGGTTTTCATCGGTCACAAATTTTAATCGGTTCCTTGCAGTCTCTGTGCATTTAATTACTCTGTGCTCGGCGCGCACGTCGAATTGTATCATTATTATTTTTATTACATAACACACAGATACAGTGAGTTATCCAGCTCATTATTACGAGTACCTACTCTTGTAAGGCAAAGGTCTCTTACCTGGCTAGGGCAGGCCATTATTGGGAGCGAAAGATATACATTAGGGTGGAGCGATTTCATTTTTTATTTTTTTTCGCTTCGGTATACCTGTAAAAAGTTGCTATTTCAGGTCAACATTAAGCACAAAAAAAATCAGTTGGCTTATGCTATGTTTCGAGGTGCCCCCATCGTCATAAAGTTTTGAAAAATTTAGGCAAATTATGAGTTTTGCCAATTTTTTTCAAAACATCGCAAACATTTTATAAAACACCTGGGCGACAGTTATTACCGGTAGAAACATGCGTGTTGAGACTCTAAGGAAGCGGGACGCGGGGGAGAGGTATTTCAGCGAAATAACTCTCCTCCGCGTCTTCATACCCAAACACCGATCGAGTGACATTTAGTAATTTAGCGCGCTTACAGCAACTCATTTATTTGGCGTTCATTTATTTGCATCCTAAGTTGCATTCTAATGAATTACCACTGCGACATTTGTTATTACAATTAAGATGGAAAAACCACAGGGCCGAAATGCTTTTCAGGTACCATTGGATCTTAATTACAAAATTGTTAAACAATGCCGATAGTCGCATTCTCCGTTATACCCACAATATTACCTGAAATTACTAGGACAGAGCTGAGTACCGACCAAAAGTATCTATACGGTATTATGACCGCTATCAGTACTGGTATATTTACTTCCGATTTAGCTAATATAGAACCTGGACTTATTAACCATTCTAGTTGGCTAACAACAGCTAATCGAATTCAAAGGTTGTATGCCACAAAAACTGACCCTGAAGAAAAATTAGTGGTATTAGCCACGTACGTAATGAAAGTTTATGGACCGATGTGATTTAAGTACAATAAAATGTACTTAATTCCTCGTGCAACGACGGAGCTAAGCACCTGTGACCAACTATTAATCTTAGTCGCTATTTGAACTCCGGTATGAAGGCTATCATTGACAAAGTAATGCAACGAAATGGATATTTCGGTAATCCAAAAAAATAATATCCTCATTGCCATGCTTGGCGATGACAGAGAGGCTATCCGAGATCTGGCATATCGAAAAATTATAAAAGCAAGATCACAGAATACTCGAAGACTTCGAAAATTGAAGGTGCCGGTGTTCAATTCCGATTCTAAAGTTTATACTGACATTATTTTGTGGCTGACTGTGACATAACTGAGCCACCACTAACTTCAAATTTGTTTGATGAAACCTTGTAGGAAATTGAAAAAATGTTTTTTATTATTTGTATGTCGTTTCCATATCTCGGGCGTATAGAGTCCCGGACTTTTTGAAGGCGTGCGTGGGGCCGAAGCCAACACGTAGAGTATACACTATGGGAGTGCACCCAAAGACAATCCCCGGTTCGTGTAGGACTATTGCTGATTATGCGAACAAAGGGAACTGGGCTATTGGGTTGGAGGTTAGTGGACCGGGAAACTGGATATGGGGGACTATGGCGCCTGCTCGACCAATGTTGGTAAAAATGGATAAAATGAGCAGGCGGTGACTCGCCACTCACTGGATGGGCCACCTATCTAGCCAACGTGACTGGACGGCAAGGCAGCAACATGGTTGTGAGCAGCTCAGGGTGTCGAGAGGTGTAAACCGCTTTCTGCGAGGCGGTTTACCCGCCTCACCAAATCGCGACTTATTCATCTTTCACTTCCACCCTGAGCTTATAGCTCTAACGCCCCACTCTGGCCAGCCAATGAAGGCAATTCAGAGGTGAGAGTCCTGCGGCCCCCGCTGGGGTCCACTCCGGTCGGCCAGTGAAAGTAAACCGGAGACGGAGGGCCTGACCGACTCTCGGGGGATCTCAGCTCCGCGGTGTCGTCACTCACCAACAGATCGCCACAAGCTGGCCTGCGGAGACTGACTGCACTGTTGAATTCACCAGGTTCGCTGATGAATTCACCAGGGGCGATGGGGGTCATCACATCCCTACGCCTTTATTATAATTATTAATAATATTTAAACTGTATTTTTAATGTTTCTGGATATTTTTTGTAATATATAATTACATACATAAAAAAATGTTTTTCGTTTGTTTTCATCCCTGCTGGGGCACCTCAAAACGTTAAGATAATTGTGTGATATTTTCTATGTTTGTTTTGTATATAACAAGGCAACTTTTCATCGCTATGCCGTTGAAGAAAAAAAAAATTTTTTTTATTTCATATATTTTCGCTCCACCCTAATATACATACACCTTAACCTTTCTGCTTCAATTATCCGGAGTTCACCAGTAGAATAAGTTGGACTGAAATAATTACTAATGAGGAAGTGCTAGTAAAAGAGTCAAATATTGAGAGTTATTGAGGACAGAAGAGGCAAGATAATTGGACACTTAATAAGACACGACGAATTTATTAAAAACATCATAGAAGGGAAGCTACAAGGAAAGAGAGGAAGGGGAAGACCAAGAAGAGCTTACATGGAACAGATTAAAGAGAAGGCGAACGTCGTGTCTCATAAGGAAGTGCTGGAATTGGTCTTTTATAGACAAGAATGGAGAATGCTACACAAGAGCGTGGCTCTTAAATTAGTGATGATGAAGGGCTTGGAAAGTCTGAGTAATATTTTCACATTCTCTTTAATCTGTTCCATGTAAGCTCTTCTTGGTCTTCTCTTTCCTCTCTTTCTTTGTACCTTCCCTTCTATGACGTTTTTAATAAATTCGTCGTGTCTTATTATTAACTTTCATTTTTATTAAATAACTCTCATTATTATTAAATTTTCATTTTTTTCATTATTATTAAATAACTCTCAATATTTGCCTCTATTCCGTTACTCTTACTAGCATTTCCTCATTAGAAACTCTTTCAGTTCAACTTACAACCAAGCTCATAAACTATCTAAAATCTTGAATCATTTCATCAGTTACTAAGGCCGTAGTCAAAATCGACTAAGAAGCATAATGTTTTAATTTAAAATCTATCACTCTCCTAAATTAGCTTCTCACTTAGAAGATTCTACACGGCTTCGCGTATCAATTTTTAATTATCGATAACAATCTAACACTATCGCTCATCGGATAGTGAAAGGTGTACTAGACTGAAACGGACCAGCTTGGTCCGGTATGCGACCGGATTTCGGCCTATCTAGACTACCTACTGACAACCTGATACTTGTGCCAATCTAATTACAATGAGGTCTCTGAACTAATATCAAGTAGGATAAAAAAACAGAATGTTTCATTTTCTTTACGGTTGACTGAGAAACTTCAATTTCTAAAGCGATTTATTTATTAAAGGACAACCACATCACGTATATAACATTTATTTAACTAATATACATATTTTTTGACGTGACTTATTGTAGGTACTTGGCCGGACAAATGGGGAGCGCTGAGGGCTCTCACCCGGTACAACGTTTAAGACAACAGGCCTGAGGATGCCCAGTTGAGCGCGAACCTCGGCTCAGGGCGTCGTCTGAGAGGAAAAATATTTAAAGAATTTATCGACTCTAGTGGGTCGATAGCGATAAGCGCTGAATGAGGGAAATCGTCGACCACGCCGGCAGGGTCGGTATCGGGGTCCTGAAGCGTTTGGTGTCGTGAGCTGATTGGCTGGCTATATGGCGGATCAATAGCAACCCTGACACCAGGGTTGATGAGGTCGGTTATTGACGTCGCAACCCACAGAACCCACCCGATAGAACTGAACTTCCGAGGCAAGGAATATTTTCATGCAATCAAGTGATTTCAGCCACAAAGGGATAGTTTGTTCGACATGTGACACCGAGAATCGAACCCAGGACCTAATTGCCTAGCTACACTGCAGAAGGTACTTTTTATAGTATTTCTTATTTACGCGCGAACGGAGTCACAAGTATTACATATTCAATACAGAATACAACAAAGTTGCAGTCAGTCTACAATGTATGCTTGGCTATGTAATGTTGCCATATTCAAACGTAATATACCTACTGTTTGCTGTTACACTATCTTCACTTATTTAAGGGCCAAGCTCTTGTCGGTGTAGCATTCTCCATGCTACTTTTTAGGGAAAAATAGGGTTTGCCTTCTTGCCTTCCGCCCCGCAGAAAAAAAAAAATAATAAATAAATTTCATTTCATTTTTCATTTCATTTCATTTCATTTCATTTCATTTGCAGTATTCTGTCTGACGCGAGTAGGATGGCGCCCAGAGTAGTCTATTACAAAGCCGTACTAGGACTCCTGTCCTCCGCCTCTGAATAGTACTGACAGTTACTGCTGCCCTTTGTCAGGTTCCAGGGTACAGTCCCTGTGACTCGCCTCTTCCGTCCTACGTTGCCGTACCGATGGCTACCATCTCCGCCTATGCAACCGTTGAGGTCTTACACTATATTTGACAGGGAAATAACATGGTCATCATTTTCCTCGTAATACTTTCTACTTAAATCAATCAATCAATAATACTTTATTGCACAACGACATGTACAAAGGACATAAACATACGAATAAAAACATAAGTACAATAGGCGACCTTATTGCTAAATAGCAATTTCTGCCAGGCAACCTTAGGGTGAAAGAAGTTAATGCATTGGAGCACGGGCTGGTGCAATAAATATATAATGACACGAACAAAAATAAAAAGAAAAAAATAATAATAAGGAAATAGTAATAATAAAATAATAAATAATACATACATACACACACATACATATACATACATACATATAGCCTATACAATATAATACTACTTCCTCTTTTCCTCTTCTTCTATCCTTTTGCGATTAGAAAAGAAAAAGTCGTGATATCTTTATAAGACATTAATAAATTAATAACGGACGCATTCCGGTGTCGACGAGAAAATACATCAATCGATGTTCTTCATTCTTAGACTAAGGTACAAATAAAGAATAAAAGTTCAAGCACTGAGCCAGCGAATTCTTTGTAAACAGTGGTGAAATTATGAACCATTGGTTGTCACAATTATATCGCGGATTGGAAGGTCAGACAGGCAGTCGCTTCTGTAAAAAACCGGACCTGTCAAATCTTCAGGTTCGGTAAGCGGACCCTGTGAAAAACGGGATAATGCTAGGGGATGATGATTATAATTCATAATTAGCTGCACATTTTAGATAACTTGTGTCTTTCTTCTTCATCTTGTCTCGTGTAGGTAGTGAGATGAATGACCGACCTCATCAGCCCTGGTTGTGTATGTTTATGTAGATCTTTTTGGTCTATTACAGAAACGACATGTAACCAGGAGGTCTGAAGTGCAACCAGTTAATTTATTACCTTGGAAGAAACTGATTGGACTTTTGCAGCTTATCGAACATATAGCCAGAAACAATAGGATCCCGATAATGGCAACGGTAAAAAACCATCCATCCAATACGTCGATAATCGCGAGATCGCAGACAAAAACTTACACTGACAGAAAAGTAATAATGACGTATGACCCACTGTCTGATGTATGGTCACGAGTACTTATAAATACACTTTGAAACCATGTCAAATTAACTTTTATGACAAAATTAAATCGTGAGTCTCATTAAATGTCAAATATGATAGTGCGACAGGGTTCTAAAGTGGGTACATGATATTCCTCATGACTGTACGGTCTCTGTGGTCCAGTGGTTGAGCGTTGGGCTCACGATCTGGAGGTCCCGAGTTCGAATCCCGGTGGGGATATACCACAAAAACTTTGTGATCCCTAGTTTGTTTGGGACGTCACTAGCTGATCACCTGATAATACATTGTTTGAGGTTTATGCGGTGGTTTACAGTATCGAATTATTGGGAGTATTATCCCTATAATAACGCGGTAAGAACCCAGTATTACATGTTTTAATTATGATCACCTGATTGTCCGAAAAGTACTGATCCGTGCTTCGGAAGGCCCGTTAACCCTCGGCCGTTAGGTCCCGTTTATTACTTATGACGTAAGTGCGTAATCAAATTCAAAAATATCTTTATTCAGTAGGTAACATAGTTACACTTTGAATCGTCAATTTTTACATAACGAACGTCTCATCCGCCTAAAACTACTGCATCGTTACATGAGCCATGTCAGGGACGTTTGACGGCTTAATATTAAATAACCCTGACACCAGGGTTGTCGAGTTTGGTAATTCACCTCAAAACTCACACGATTGAAGAAGAAGACCCACTGTTGGGCCGGGAATGATCATAATAGGGATGGGCTTTTTTGTTTGTAAACGAGTTAACTCACTCGTTTCTCTCTTCGGTACTCTCGAAACGTAAAATGCACTCAGCTGCAAGTGCATGTCATCTTCAATATACCGTCGTTTTATAGTGAAAACTTCGAAAGCACAAGAACACATTCTGTAGTGACTTTTGCCAACAACACCTCGTAAGGCTTCTAATATTGATATTAGAGCTCCAGTACCAAGCATGGTTGCTAAGTTTCCAAGACGTTACATGAGTCAAGTGTCCTTTAGCGGCTCAATAGTTACCCCTGACACCAGGCTTGATGAGGCAATCCACCTGTCAACCCAAACGAGAGAAGAAGTCTTCTAGTGATTTATGGGTCTCCTCACCCCATAGGGACCATTACAGACGGCGATACAACACAATTTGAAATTCCATACCATTGCAGTGCTTCAATAAACAAATCAAATATTCATAATGCGTTCGTATTAACACTTTTTTTTTTTTTTTTTGACGTGACTTATTGTAGATTTGCCGCAGATGGCATTAACTACTTGGCCGGACAAATGGGGAGCGCTGAAGGCTCTCACCCGGTACAACGTTTAAGACAACAGGCCTGAGGGTGCCCAGTTGGGCGCGAACCTCGGCTCAGGGCGTCGTCTGAGAGGAAAAATATTTGAAAGAATTAATCGACCCTAGCGGGTCGATAGCGATAAGCGCTGAATGAGGGAAATCGTCGACCACGCCGGCGGGGTCGGTATCGGGGTCCTGAAGTGTTTGGTGTCGCGAGCTGATTGGCTGCCTCTATGGCTAGAGTAATCGGGTCGTCGGGATCGTATATTACGTCCTTCGGGCGCCGATACTTTTCAGTACCGTCCCTAAGCGGAATGTACTCGGAAGCCGCAACTACCAGGGGATTTGGGTGGTGCGGAGCAGAATCGAAAAAACGTTTGGAAGCTAATTTGAGCCATTGGGCAATGGTTGGCAGACCTAGGTCAATGTGCAGATTTTCATTGCGAAGGAACCACGGAGCTCCCGTGGCTTTCCGCATGAAACGATTTTGTATTACCTGTAGACGGTGAATTTGAGAGGGACTCGCGTGAGCGAAAACTACCCCTGCATAGGTCATGATCGGACGGATGCAAGTCGTGTAGATTTTCACCTTATTCCTAAGGGACAATTTACTTCGCTTGTTAAGGAGACAATGAAGACGGCCCATTACAAACGCGGCGCGATCGCGCACACGTTTGATATGGGCCTTGAAAGTAAGACGTCTATCTAAGCTACGCCGAGATATTTGACTTGCTCCTCCCAAGGGATCGGCTTGCCAAACATCGTGATGACTTTAAGTTGACGGCGTGACCGTGGCGTGTTATAATAGCCCTTTGAAAAGTACACCGCTGCATTTTTCTCCGGGTTTACCTCGATCCTCCATTTATTAACACCTTATTACGTCTTTACATACTAAATATACATAAAAAAACTGCGTCTGGCTGTCCGTTTGTTAATTGCAAAGTCACTGGACCGATTTTGAGTTTACTTGGATTATTGGAATCGTGATAGGTCAATTAAAGGCATCGTTAGTTTATCGCGTTTTGACAATTTGATTTATCACTCCATAGTATAAAACAAAGTCGCTTTTTCTGTCCCTTTATCCCTATGGACGCTTAAATCTTTAAAATTACGCAACGCATTATGATGCGTTTTTTTTTTAAATAGATAGAGTGATTCAAGAGGAAGGTTTATATGTATAATAACATCTATTAAATAGTGTAGGAATACTGTTATTTTTGAGGTTTTTAATGTGATGTCGTAAATAATTTCATTTTTTCCTCAGCATTGCACCCGAGCAAAGTCGGGGCGGGTCGCTAGGTAAAATAAAAAAATGCTATTATTGAGCATGGAAAGGCAGTAAGGCCGCCTATTGTGCTTATTTTATACGTTTGTGCCTGTCCTATATGGTATTTGTGCAATAAAGAATTATTGTTGGAATAGGGCTCAGACACAACAGTCAGAACCTTTCTAATATCTGTGGAATAGACTAACTGGGTAGTATCCTAGGTCATATTCTTCTATCGTGTGGGTTATGAGGTGGATTACCAACCTCATCAACCCTGGTATCAAGGTTATTATTGATCCGCCAGAGGCCCCCCTGACGTGACTCATGTAACAACTACTTACTTACATCAGTAGTAACCGGGACCAACGGCTTAACATGCCTTTCGGACAATCAGGTGATCTGCCTGTATGTCCTAACCAAACTAGGGATCACAAAGTATTTTTTTGTGGTATGTCCCGTGGAACCCGTGCTAGTAAGAGTATAAAGGAAAAGAAAAATATTGAGAGTTATTGAGGACAGAAGAGGCAAGATGATTGGACATTTAATAAGACACGACGAATTTATTAAAAACATCATAGAAGGAAAGCTACAAGGAAAGAGGAAGGGGAAGACCACGAAGAGCTTACATGGTACAAATTAAAGAGAAGGTGGACGTCGTGACTTATACATAGTGAGACAAGAATGGAGAATGCTACACCGACAAGAGCGTGGCTCTTTAATTAGTGATGATGATGATCTGATTTGACTAGTTGGAAACTCGCCTATATTTTGATGTGATATCTAAGTAATGTATCTAAAGTGGGAGACACGGCTTCCGTGCCTCACTTAGCAGAATACCAGCGTCGTGGCTCGCGCCGCGGCTTATGCTGAGTGAGGACCTTTTATAAAGGACACCACCATTGTTGACCAGTCCATACACTAAATTTTATTTGTATTTCTCGTGTAAGTTGTTTTTATTATGTGTTTTGATTGTAAGTTATGTGTTACTTCGTGTTTTATATTATATATTTGTTATTGGTTTTATATTTGTTACTGTGGTGTCGCTTTATAATAAACGTTTCTGAACTTTCTTTCTTTCTTAATTCAAATTACTTAATCATACATAGCTGCAAGCGATATCCCAGCTCAACTCACTACAATCCTATCTACAAGCAAATGTCACTTTTTACAAATGTATAGATAAAATCGGCTCGCGTCTAACATCTGCTGTAGATAACCCAAAGATTTAATTAGTTGTCTTGAGTGAGTGACACCGGGTTATATGCGTAGTTTTTTTTTTAATAAGGCTTCGGTTACGAAGTCGCGGGCGATGAACGGAGCGGGCGGTTTAATATCTAAAATTTATTTATTTTTTTATTTATTTATACTTATCAATGTTCTAGAATTATCTTTACAGGACTATCCCAATACAAAAATTCACTACAAATATACATAATTATACAAATCTTAAAGTAAGAGCAATTATAATTATATAGTACAGTCATGAGCAATATAATGTACTCACTTTAGGACTCTGTCGCATTAACATATTTGACATTTAGTGAGACTTACAGTTCAATTTGTCAAAAAAGTTAATGTGACATGGTACCAAAGTGTATACATATTAATGCTCGTGACCGTACATAGCAGGTAACATATAAGGTGACCTTTCGGAATTCGGCCAGGATACATATAAATATATCAATCCTTTTTGCGATCTCCTTGTTTGCATGAAGTATTTGATGAGACTGGAAGAAGCGAATGGTGTGTCAGGATCTTAGTAAGTGGAATTCCGTGGTCTCTATCTACCCCCAACGGGAAATAGGCGTGATCTTAAACCTCGCTAATGTCGCGAATACCTGCAATTTTTGGCGAAACTGATTTGCACCTTTTGCACTTGTCAATAAGATACAAATTACTTTAGCAAAAATAAAATACACATACGTCACTTAGCAAAGTCAGCCACGAATATGTATGTAATGTTTGTGTGTATTTACACACTTATCAACAGCCTCCGGGTTCGATTCCCGATGGGGAAATTGTCATAATCACTTTGTGAAACTGTCTTTTGTTTGCTAGCTAAATCGACGATTGTCAAAAAGATGATTCCGTGCTTCGGAACGCACGTCATGCCGATGATACCTGGCTACTATTGCCCAAACACCTACATTTTTTTACGAAATGGCAACGCAGGTGACGTCAGCTGGGCTAACCTTGAAATGCTAGCAGTCAATTTTGAGCATATCTGGTTCTCTTATACCACGGTCTGAGGGGAGGCCTGTGCTCAGAAGTCGGACGTATATAGGCTGTTTATGTAATGTCATAGAAAATTACGACCACCAGCGAAAACTCTGCCCCACCCCAAAGTCACCAGGTGACGAAAAGAAGGTTTATATAATTGTAAAAGCAATGTGCTCAGGATTGTTCTCTGGTCGACTGCGCACTCGCCAGACGGACAAAACCGTTGACAAAAAAGTAAATTATTAAAACTTCAGAATAAATAATGTGTCAGAGCCATTATTGATACTTTTTATCGTATAATTTATAAATAATCCATGAACTCGCGGTCGTAAGCCTTTGTAGAGTGGACAGAGGGCTTTATATGAGACTATGATTCGACAGCCTCCATGGTTTAGTGGTTAGAGCGTTAGGCTCACGATCTGGAGGTCCTGGTTCGATTCCCGATGGGGACATTGTCGAAATCACTTTGTGAGACTGTCCTTTGATTGGTAAGGACTTTTCAGGCTTGAATCACCTGATTGTCCGAAAAAATAAGATGATTCCGAGCTTCGGAGGGCACGTTAAGCCATTGGTCCCGGCTGTATTAGCCGTTAAAAACACCTCCACCAACCCGCATTGGAGCAGCGTGGTGGAGTATGCTCCATACCCCCTCCGGTTGATTGAGGGGAGGCCTGTGCCCAGCAATGGGACATATATAGGCTGTTTATGTTATGCTTGGGTTGTTCAACTATACTTTACTTTTCATCGTTAAAAAATCTACAAACAACCTCTCCAATGTTTCTGCCGCCACTACGTCGGCGTGTTTCACAAGCAAGCGTAATGAATATATTTTTTGCCCCTTTTTTTGTTTGTTTGTCTATGTAGTGAGCTTTTTACCTTCACCCGCCACGCTTTCTACAAGGTTCAAGCTTTTAACCATACTTTACTTTTCTACTTGAAACCGGTATCGAGAAGTGACGTTATTTAAAGGTCCAAAGTTGGTCCGTTATCGACTTTTAGGTGCTTCTTCTTTAACGAAACAAAGTTTGTAATTTAACCCTTTCACGGACAGAGATCATGGGTCATTGATGGTTCATAATAGGTAATATGACACCTTGGAATCGGAACGTCATAAGACGTTCTGTCCTTGAAAGTGTTAAGTACTGTTACACCGTTACTACCCCGTTGGTCCCGGTTACTACTTACTGATGTAGTATGTAGTCGTTACATGAGCCATGTCAGGGGCCTTTGGCGACTCAATAGTACCTCTGACACCAGGGTTGATGGTGTTGGTAGTCCACTTCACAATCTACACGACAGAAGAGACTTGATTCGTTATGTCTTTTAGCTGATTAAATTATTATAGTAATGTAACAATAATAGGCTACTTTCCAACTAGTCAAATCAGTTACTTTTTACTAAACATCAAAACACGAAATTACTATGGAATTTGTATGAAAAAGCACACTGTGACGTTATAGAAAAACGTGATAAAATGTCGGAATTATTACTACGTTTTTTTTTATTAAAATTCATAAATAAGTTAAGTAGAAAAAAGAAAATGTTTTTTTTTTATATTATTTTAGATCTGTCTTTCATAAGTTGAGCCTAGTACACGACCCAATTGAATTCGATGTTTACGATATCAATTCTTGAAATTTGTGATTACCTTTCTCCAATCAAAACTTTAAAATATTTTTATTATTTTGATACTTTTTACTTAACATCCCTATATCGTATCACTGCTAGGGAAAATCATCCCTCCATCTTTCCACAACTGTCTTCTCAACTTCCTGTGGTCACTTTTTGTTCAATATGGTAATTTTCCCTATTAAAAATAAAGCTTTTGAAACACTCAAAGGGTCACTCACTAGTCATTACACAAAGTTCTTACAATTCTACTTAAACAAATGTAAACTGGTTATGGCCATAGCGCATGCGGTTGCCTCAAAAATTCCGTTTATTTTCGAATGCCATCGCGTAGCCATGGCAACGGAGCCGATAATTGCCGAGCGAGCGATCGGCTTAATTCGGCCATTTTGCGTCTTGATTTCTTTTCATTTGCCATTTCACGCGTGACTTCATAATAGAAAATAGAACTATTATAAATACTGCATTAACAATAAAAATAAATAGGCGATAAGCATCTTTAATAGTATTTTATGCAACAGTTGTATAAGAAGGGTCAAAAAATGCGAGTGGCGTGAGTTGCGATGTGAGCCTTGGCGAACATCGCAATAAGAGACGCCACGAGCATTTTTTGACCTAGTTATACAACGTTGCATACAATACTTTTTCTACGACGACGTAATTTTAAACGAAACACAAAAATTTTCCAATTTATTTTCCAACGCGCAGGAAAATGGCGGCAAATGTATACTTTTTTTTATAGTATATCTATGGCACCAAACAAAGTAAAGGTGCCAGTTTCCAGGTCAAAAAAAAAAAAACAACAACAATGCTTTTTTGGCGACATTATAGTACAGTTACACTTTGTAAACAATGCTTTTATAGGCCATAGAGCGTACACTTTTTCAAAGAGTTTAATTATGTATGTACTTATATTAGACTTTTTGGTTATTTAAATGCCAGATTAAAGTAGAGGAGTAGAAAAAATATTTACCAGACAAAGTTGAATCGAATTGTTTGATAATTGGATTTCACTTTGCATAGGTGGTTACCTACTTAGTAAAATTTTCTTCGGCTGTGAAATAGTTTTGCACATTTTTACCGCTTGTTTTTTTTTTAATTGGTAAGGCGGTTCGAATTTTGTACCATAGTCAGGATTATCTTGAACCCTCGCATGAATAGTAGATTTCTTTAGAAGTGACTGCGGGTGTCTTGAACTCTGCCCACCCTGTTAGGGATTACTGGCGTGTCCCTATGTATGTACACATAATCAACATATAAAAAATTCTCTGACTCTGTAAGGGCATGGTTGGTAGAAATGTGTTTAATTTTATAGTTTGCATGAATTCCTACAATATAAATGAAATGTTATTATTATTATCTTACATTCTTGACATGTCTTACAATTTTTATTTGTTTTGTGGAATTGTCCATGATTGCATAATTTGCATATTGCCGAAGAAATCTGTGACATATGTATTGATATTTATTATTTAAGATCCACGTAATGTGTTGTTTAAAACTTGTGTATGCATGCAAAGGTAGTATTTAGAGGACGATTTAATAATGTAAATAACAACTGGAAATGTAAATGACCTAAATACCTATCACAATAAAGAAATAAAGAATAATTCATTGGAGTATCATATAATGGCCAGAAATAGCTCGAATCCTCGTATGAGATCAGCTGTGATAATTTAGGTAGAGTTCTTTCACCCGCTGTGGGTGGCTGCGACTGCGAACGACCACTAACAGTTTGGACTTGGGTACAATTTTTACTTGATTGTGGGTGGAGAGATCAATGAACGACCTCATCATCCTACGCTGTGCGCGTATGACAGCTAGACGCTAGCAGACCTCTGGCCCCTGACATAACTCATGTAACGACTATGTTACTTACTTAGGTTAATATAATCAATACCACGATCAAATGCATTGTATTGTCTCCCTAGCATTATCCCGTTTTACACAGGGTCCGCTTACCTAACCTGACGATTTGACAGGTCCGGTTTTTTACAGAAGCGACTGCCTCTCTGACCTTCCAACCCGCGAAGCCACCAGCCTAATACAAATTAGGTCTTTTTATTGACGTAACTTATTGTAGATTTACCGCAGATGGCATTAACTACTTGGCCGGACAAATGGGAAGCGCTGAAGGATCTCAACCGGTACCAACGTTTAAGACAACAGGCCTGAAGGTGCCCAGTTGGGCGCGAACTTCGGCTCAGGGCGTCGTCTGAGAGGAAAAATATCTGAAAGAATTAATCGACCCTAGGGGGTCGATAGCGATAAGCGCTGATTAAGGGAAATCGTCGACAACGCCGGCGGGGTCGGTATCGGGGTCCTGAAGTGTTTCGTGTCGCGAGCTGATTGGCTCCCTCTATGGCTAGAGTAATCGGGTACAAATTAGGTCACATACCTCCGAATATGCATTAAAATAAAATTATGCATTAATTGAGAAATTAATGAAAGTAGACTGACAAAAACATTTATGATGCGGTAAGTTATAGAGTTGGAAGAGGAAGGCCTAGGCGAAAAAAAAAGGCGTAC